>NW_019524809.1:1092968-1171914 GCF_002814215.2 Seriola lalandi dorsalis
AAGGCAGTGATTAGTAGGTTCTGTATAACCCTCCAGTTGTTCTGTAAACAACTACATAGGGCCTGTGTATGTTCTACTGTTAATTCTCACAAATGTTGGGATCAACACCGGTTATGAGAGACCCAATCTAAATTGTTCTTGTTCAGCGATGTATTAAGCTATAATAGCCACCAGAGGGAGCTAATCCTGTAGTTGCCTTGCTTTACAATCAGCAAACCCCAAACCCCCATAATTGACCAGGTCCAGGTACAGCAACTGTCAAAACTGGAACCTCCAATTGAAGGGATCAAGTTATAGTGTCAAAGCTGAGAGCAGAGCAGACTTGAATAGCATCAGCAAAAGGGCAGTCAGACTGAATACAGAATCAAAAGAATCAGATATTGGCAAGTTTTACAGTGACCTTAAAATCAGTCTATGATGTTCACTGATGTAGCCTACTAGAATGTGACTTTAAAAGGAGAAAACAATTTGATTAGAAGTGACAAAAGAGTACATGTGAAATCTCAAATTCAAATAGTGTTGACACTTATTAAGATCAATTGCTTCAACTGTAGGATTGTTTTGGGTTAATTCAATAGTGTGAGTAATTAGCAGCAAGATTTTGACATAGCAAATTATAAATTTACACAACTAGCAGTTTAGATTTCAATCTGTTGCATGCACACATTCAGCTCCACTGCCTGTGCCATCGATGACTGCCACATCTGGATTCTTCCTCCTGCAGAGGCACAGAAAAAATGTTACATAAACAGAAAACTTTCCTCTCAGTGCCACTGCAGGGCATCTGTGATGCAAAGGGCACATTCCTGGATGTGTTCATTGGCAAGAATCTCTACATGATGCTCTTGTCTTGTGCAGATCACCCATGTACCAGCAGGCCCTGTATCCACCAGCTGGATACTTCCTTTTAGGAGATGGAGGATACAAATGATTAATGGTAACACTTTGGTAAAGAAGATGGTTATGAATAAACTGATCTGAATTGACTAACATGTTATGTAGTGTGTTTCTTTTGTCAAACATATTACTGCAGTGCATATGTGGAACGCTTTGATTGTAGTTTTAATGCGGTGCGTGCACTCACCACAAGTACAGAGGGGAGTTATGAGTCTGGATTACAATTTGAGTTTACTTTTACTGTGATACTTCATGTTTTACTGTAAATACGTCTAGGAGTTTTTTGTGTACGTTCTAATATGTGAGTTTTACTTTGAATGGAGTATTTCTGGATTGTGGTGATGACAATTTTAATGTAAAGATACAAGGATATGAGAGATGAGGTTTTCAAGGAAGTCATTTTTGTGAAATGGGTGGTAGTCAGTGTTGTGCATGAACAGCGTTCATTGAACATGTTCATATTTTTAGTGAATGCTGAACTGAATGAATCAGTTTACAAATGATGAACGTAGGTGTAAGCCACACAAGTTTTAGCTCACGTTTGCATAATGTCTCCATAGACACGGCCCAGCTTGGCTGGTGCAAGAGGGACAGATGGTACAAACGCATCTACTACTGCTGAAGCCAGTTTGTTTGAGCATTTGAAGCAGTTTTATGAACAAACAGGTGAAGACTCAAACGGATTATATTTACATATGGATTTTAAATCTAACTAATGTCTGTGTCAGTGGTATACAATAATTCATTTATTTGGAAGTGGCAATGATTTGGGCCTGGTAACCTCAAAAAAATATTTTTTGCATTGTGCATGCCTAGTATTTCGTAACAACTCAAACTGGTGGGAGTTCAGTTCGTTATGACAGTTGTAAGAGTGGATAGACCTTTTCCCAAAGGCTATATGTAGCAGGTGGACATTAGGACTAGGACATTTTTGTCAATACACTGTACTACTGTGAAATATTGTGTAGGCTTATTAGTTTACAAAGTAATCTGTACATATCTAAGAAACCGATAGGGTGTCCCATTGGCAATTTTTCCTCCTTCATGCCTGAGATCGGGCATTACACAAACAATGCAACACTGCCATCTAGTGATCACATTTGAAAACTGCAAGACATGTTGAATCAATCAAAAATAATAAACTTGAAAATTGGTAAGTTAATTGATAAAGAGTTAAAATTAAATATCTGATAACATATGTCTTTGACAGAACTGGAAAAGTCTTGCATTGAAGGTTCATATATTGTATTTGTCCCCACTGTGGAAGTTATGAGGTAAGTAATCATTAGATTAGATTAGATTAACTTTATTTATCCCACAACTGGGAAATTCATTTACCACAGCAGAAAAATAAACATCTATAGAATAAACATCTATGGAAATATACAACAAAAATATACCAGCTTGTATTCCCTAGTAAAAAACACTGTTGTTTTGCATATATAGGGAGCAGATGTGCTTAAAGGAGAGACCAGGAGTCAGTTAATGTGTTTTAATGTCTTCTGCAGGAGCAAATAAATGCCAGAAACAGTCCATTACGTCATCCTCCTTTATGCCCCATCCTCACACCCTTCACATACAGTCAGCAAAATATGTTACCAAATTAGACCTACTGAAGGGATACTGGCAGGTGCCCTTTTCACATCGTGCATCTGAGATTTCAGCTTTTGTCACCCCGGACCATTTCCTTCAATACAAAGTGCCTTTTGGGTTAAGGAAGCTCCTGCCAAGTTCCAAAGTCTGATGAATACAGTTATTTATGGTGTCAAAAACTGTGAGGCATACCTGGATGACATTGTCATTTACTCCTCCACCTGCCGCACATGTAGATACTTTACGGGAGATATTTCGCCATTTAGAGGGTGCTACTTTGACTTTGGATACGGCCAAATGTGAGTCAAAGCTGTGGTCACAAATTTGGGAAAGCAGGTGGGGCAAAGGATGGTGCATCCCCTGTCTGAAAAGTCCAGGCCATTCTGGATTATCCTGAGTCAGAGTGCGGAATAGAAAAGCAATGTGTAGCTATTATTGTGGATTCTGTAAAAACATTACTGTTGTAGTTGCGGCACGACTACTACTGACAGTTTAGCTTTACTGATTGGCCGACTTGTAGCCTTATTGGTCAGTTTGTAGCCGTGTTTTGATTGGCCAATTTGTGCCCGCGTTCTAATCGGTCAATTTGTTACTGCGTACTTATTGGTCGATTTTTTGGTTACGTTCCGATTTGTCAATTTGTAGCTTTATTCTGATTGGTTGATTGTGTAGCCATGTTCTTATTGGTCGATTTGTAGATGTTTTCTGCGTAAACTACGAATAGAGAAATGTGAATTTGCAATTCTAAAAACTGTAACTGAAGTAATCTATTTTAGATACTGTAGAAAATATTGTTATACAATAAATCCCACATAGCTACTATGTATGATAAGCCATTCAGATGCATATAGACAAATACATACAGGTTGGAGCTCTGAAAATACCTGTCCATTAACATTTCATGAGTCACATTTAAATTCATGTTGATGTGTGTAGAGGTGCTTCAAGTTAACAGTCAGCAAGGACTCAAATTTATTATTCATAGAATCATCACTCTTTATTCTGGTACATTTTTATGGAAATAAAAATAAAATCAAAATCAAGCAGGTAAACAGAAATATCTGTGCTTCATGTACTTTGCAAAACAAGCTTTCAATCAAAAGCTACAGTCTACAAAAAGCTGTAGACTACAGGTGCACATGTAAGGATAAAAGGGCTTAGTTAACCATATACTAATGCAGCAGCTGGAGCATTAGCTAAGCCCAAAACTTTTTTATGTGATCTCTAATTGTATCTTAAAATATTATCAACACATCAGAAGTAGACTAAACATGCAATAAATGTAGCAGAAATATTACAACACAATCTTTGATAAGAGGCTGTAACTGAAAATTATTTTTTTTAAGTTTGGAGATGCTGCAAATGCAGCAAGAAACTGTAGGTGAACAGTCATACTGAAATATTCAGACCAGAGATGAGTGTTGTAAATAATGGAAATAAAGCTGCTGTTGTGAAAGGCTACAATATGATCAGTTACTGCTGAGCTCTCCTCATTTGCTGCCTTTGTTCTTTTTCATTATGGCTTTAGGTACTGAACCAAAGTCACTGATTGAGCTTTGGATTTAAGTAGTGACAACATATTAAAGATGAACGAGGCATATTTTGATTTTTTGTTTAATTTTTTTTTTTTTACATTACTCATGTAAATAACAGTTTTTTTTTTTTTTTTTCATTTTCAGTTCCGATGACAACTGAAAAGAGTATGTACAACTCACTTTAACGATCTACTATGTCAATTAACCCAACAATTGCACAATGAAATACATTTCAAATTGGTCCTCAAGTCTTAAGTGAAAAAATACGTATTTCATTAAGAAAATAACAACAAAATGTTCCTAGCAAATGGCAAAATAATAAAAAATATAGCTAACAGAGAATTGCACCCCTGGAGATAACATACTGCAGCTTGAGCAGTCATGACCTTTTGGAATCCAACACCTCTGAAGTCTGGCCAAGATACAGGCATATATGTAAAGCTTGTGAATCTCAAACAGCTGTGCAAATTATTCAGAGACAGAAACAAAAAGAAAAAGAAGCAGAGAAGAAGAAAACAACTGAAATACTGAAAGTCAAATCTGGCTTTCTGTAGCAATAAGTAATAGTTGCTCTTTGTTGAAGGCTAGCATAATGTGGCAGATCCTGTAATTATCCTACACATGCTCTATATATTTGTTACAGGTAAGACGAAGGCCATGTATTACTCAGTTATTTACTTCATATGTCCTAAATCAAAAAATATCCCTTTTCTTTTACACAAATTGCACCCTGAGATTTGATAAAACAAGATGTCCTTCAAAAGGTTGACGTTGTGTCCACAACAGTCCACTAGCTCATATATTACAATTTCAATACAAGCCTCATTAATACATTAATGAAATGACTATTGAAAAATGGTGCACCTGTACTAAAGCATAACATCCTACATTTACAGTAAGACTGACATAAGCAAACAGTACATCTATTACTCGCACTGTGAAGATCACACACATTTCCTAGATAATTTCAGAGGACACAGGTGGTCTCACTGCAGCAGCACTGTGGAGTCAAACTGGTTTACCTCTACAGTTTATAGTTTCAAGTATGATATACTTGAAATCATGCTATAATACTGTTACTGTGTGTGCTGCTGTTGGAGGGAGCAGACAGATGAATGTGAATTGGTAGTACAGCATTCTCGCATGTTAGTGCAAATGCATTATACCATAATTGAATCTTCTACACTTCTACACACACTTTGACATCTTCACTCAGATCTCTGAAATTGGTCTACGGCCTCCGGGAACAACACAACAGCATGTACTTGCTCACTTTACTGCCGTTTATTCTGTGCCTGTATCAACTGAAAAGCTGGTGTTTCTCACAATAAGCTGACATTTACAGAATACACTCACCAGGAGACACTGAAGTCACAGAACATTTTAGCATTTACAGGATGTTTCACTTTACAGCAGTGACTAGTCATCTGAAAGATAAAAGATATCAAGACATCCAGAAGGACTCTAAAGTCACCTTGTCTTAGTCAATTGTTATAGACGTGGACTTCAGCATGACATCAAAGACAGCGGGGAGAACATTTTCGTCATGTTTCTGGATATAAAGGACAGGACTGAATGTCCCTTATACAATACAAAACTATAGTGTCTGTGCTCCATGGTATATAGGGGAAAATATTTTAAACCACAGTTAAAATCTGAAGAATCTGAGGCAACATGAGAGAATGAATTTCATCAGTGAGACTGAAAATGCATAATTAGTTTGAGGAACAACAGGCATCATAAAAATGCACTGAAGGTGTTGGTCAGTGGATTCTTACATGTTTAAAATGTCTTAAAGATGTTGCACCTCATCCAAGCCACACGCGTGTGTGTGCGCACGCACTTGCACAAACCTGATGTACTTAAATCTGATGTCTCCTCTTCATTTATGATACCTCTTCACCAGCAATCTTACTTCCTGCCTCACCAAAACCCATTGCACTATCCAAGAGAAATTAAAATTCATGGTGACCTCTAGGTGTGGATCAGAAGTGATGGGTCAATAATCGTATGTATCCTTTCACTTATTTGCCTTTAGCTTCAGCTGGGCAACCTTAGTTTGTCCCAGTTTGGTCTGAATGTCAACAGGCCTTTCAAAAAAGCTGACTATGGCTGGCTCGTTGAGCAGAGAAGCCAAGACCTGCTCGAACGAAAATGACCACTCCACCTCTGAGAGGTCCGGCCCTGCATCGTGACTATTGTGGGAGCTGGAGGTGTCGGAGCTCTCTGGCGTGCTAGAGGCTTCTTCGATTGAAGACTCCTCCGCAGCAGAGGTGCTCGCGAGCTTTGTGGAGTCGGGTGGGCTGCTCGGCTCCTGCAGCCTCCGTCCCACCTCCTCCATCCTCAGGAGTAGGCTGGTCACATGGGCCACAGCTCGATACAGAGCTTCCTCCTCTGGATCGCCATGAAAAATGTTGTACAGCGTCTTGGAGAACTGGATGAACTGAGTCTGAGATGGAGAGAAAAAGCATGTGATGTACTAGATCAGGTCATATAATCGAGACAATGTGAAGATGAATCTTTTTTTTGCCACTTCAGGAACAAAATGGTCTCCCCACTCCACAACATGGATAGAATTACCTGATTAATACGAGGTAGGTCCTTGATGGTTTCCTCTTTCTTAAGTATTTCATTTTGCCATTGTTTCAGGTAGGCCTGCAGGTCCACCTTTCCTCTACCTGTCAGTTTTAACAAGTGTACATTATCACACAAAACTAAGAAAATATAGCAATTTTATTCTAACCATGGGGTGTTTCTAATAAATTTGGATGTAATATTACCTCTCTCAGGGCTTTTCCTTATCACACCATCTTCTGGGAGATCAAACGCTGAAATTTATAAGCAGCATGTGAACAAACTGTATGGTTAAATGCTTCAGAACAATCAATGCAGTCAAGACAGAATTATCACAGAATTTAGGTGGAAAAGGGAAAAGGGAAATTTGAGTTTTAAGGGAAAAGAAAGAGTAAAGAGGCTAACCAGTAAGTCTACTCAAGTGAGAAGAGTCTTCAGTCACTGGAATAAAGTGCTGGATTCTTTGTTCCTTTAAGTGCAAAGGACTACCTGTAAAAGCTGGAAGATACTGTCTGTGAGCACACTGAGATGAAAGATAAAGAGACAGAGGTGACAGAGGATCCACTTGAGTAATGTAGATTCAATTTGTTAGAGAATTTGATGAAAGAAAACACAGATGTGCATATACACCGTGTTATCAGTTTATTAGATACAGTCCAATGCAGTTTCATCTACCAGTGCTGCAATCTTTGTGAAGCTGCTAATGTGAAGTTTTTTTTTCCACCAACATGATATTAGAGTTATATTGTGGTTGTAGTTGTGTGGTGGAGGTGTTATATTGGACTGTGCCGTATTTGAATGTGGTCTAGTCATTTAAATGCATTAGGTGGGCTAATAAACTCATTGTTATGTACAGTATTATTACACAAGTATAAAGACATTCATATATATTCCATGTGAAGAAAATGGAGTATTGTTGTGAAAATAAAATGCATTCCCTTGTAAAATGCTTTCTGCCTATATCATTTTCAGTTCTCACTCCACTACTTTTTGAGATGTACAATACTTCTATGCTCCAACCCCCACCACCTACCGTGTGTGCATGGGTGCATGTTAGTTTTCATGCCTGGATTAAACAATTACCCTCACAAGCCAGCAGTGTTATTATATTTGCGTGATAGCTTCGTGCTGCGTTAGAAGCACAGCCCAGCATTTGCCATGCTGGTTATTCATTTGGTGTGTCTATGTCATGACATCTGTTGATGATACTCAAGATCTCCACATGATAAAACTGATTGTGGTGACTTTTCCTCTATTGTCAGCAACTGCCTAAAATTTCCATCTAAAATCTAAAACATTATTTAAAATCTCATGGGCAGATGAACATGAACTTTACTGAATAATCTGAATTTTCCATAGGACCTTTGTGTGCACCAACACTACACCAAATTATCACCTTTGTACACACAATAACTAATTTCAGTTTACACATAAGATACAGCGTAAGGCAAAAGTCCATCATGTGTAAGGGGGGGGCTGTCCAACCATTTTCTATCCACCCAAAACACACCCACTTCAAACCATGACTAGCTTGATGTGCAGAGCTAAGAAATGAGCCAAAGATTTTATCTAACTCCCTTTTTTCATTTGTTACACAACTATTAGTGTCTTTTCATGTGTACAACCAGTTCCAGCTCTATTAATGTCTTCCATTTTAAATGATATCGCAACAACAGCCCTCTCTATGACAACCGACTTTTCCCTTTATGTCTAACTGTTGTCGTTCGAATCAAGTATACACACTTGATTTCCGACATGTTTGCACAACACGCCTTATGAGTATAAACTGTCCCTTACGCCTCACAGATGTATAATTGTAATAGTGCAATCCAAAGTTAATATCTTCGCTACTATCTATAATTTTCTCAGAATAGGTAAAAACTAAACTAAACATTTCAGACTGTGTGGGGTATTCAGAACACTGCAGCCTTTAGCAGAGCTGTTGCTTTAAGGTGAAGATACAACAACACATGCTGTTGTCCTTATAACCAATCAGGACAAATGTGATGTCACTGAGGACACTCTCCTCTCCAACTGAAGCTGATAAGTGAATACAGCTGCTGGACTGTGTGTTTGGATTGAAAACTTAGAGACTCTTTGCTCTAAATAGCCAATAATTTAATTTCTTTTATCAATGCAGTGTTTGGTTCAAATCCAATGCCTCTGCTTACACACTCATAGACTTTGATGTGGGCTGTCGCGGAGTCCGTGAGTGCTCAGGGCTTCCCTACTGTGAAATCAGCGAGTGTTTGAGGGCTGTGGTTTAATTTTTCAGCACAAAAACCCACCATGTACAGCGTCATGATGTCAAAACAGCAATGACTATGGAATCAGTGTCATTAAAAAAAGGAAAAAATAAACTTGACATGGAAGGGGTCAGCAAGATGACATTTCCCTTTTAATTATGAGCACACTTCCTGCTAACCAGCACTGTGCATGTGTAGGTACTTGTCTTATGATGGCAAGATTTATGACCTCAAAAATGATGATTTGTCCAACCCGTAGGTACAGAATGGCCTCTCAACGCAGAGTTAAAAATCCAACTTTGGGGGGGGGGGCATTGGAGGTCCACGTTTACCATCTTGTTTGGACAATGACACCCAGATGAGACCTGTTCTTGGTGCTGAAGCAATGTGCGCTCTTCCATGAGACATAGAACAAGCTTTTCTGCTTGGTGTTGACTGGCTCGGCACAAAACAAACAGTGACTCAGTACTATTCTGCTGCTAAACTGACAGTTGTAATTTGAGCAGCTCTTCTACATCACAGATCCTCTGGGGAAAACATAGCCCACTGCAAAATGCCCTTACAGCTCCTTACATCCATTGTTGCCATGGCAAAGATCTCTCACCCAGCATGGACTATTCTTGCCCCTGCCCTCAAGCACGCACTGCCACATCATGCAGACAAGAGCAACACGTTCAAGGACAGTTTCTTTCCCCAGGCAATGTGCTCGCTCAACAAATGCTGAATTATGGACTGGATTACTGAAATGACAACTCATACGTTTTCAAGCCATGGAGAAAACAGACTGATGTAACGCTGTCTGACCTTGTGTTTTACTTTAGGCTGCTTCTGTATGTTTGTGTTATTGCTCTCATGTGATGCCGTTAGGTAGAATCTGGAGTTTGAACCTGCAGCGATCTACCATCACTGTCAATATGTTGCGAAGGAAATGGAGGTTGAAGCTGAAGATACACTAACAAAGTTCACCTTTGTAGTTTACAGAGGGTTAAAGCTGACACACGAAAAATGCTAATCACTTCAATAATTATTTTTAAAAGGTAAATTTAGATTAGCTGCTGCTGGTTTTATCCATTGTTCGTCACTCACCTGGTGGCAGGTGCAGCTTGAAGAGGAATTTCAGCTTATTTGTGAAAGATCCACTGTACAAAGTATCTGCAGGAGAGGAAATGTGCAGTTATAGCAGTGGGGATAGTGAGGTTACCAGCTTCGTGAGTGAAGAGCAGAGAACAAGTTAACTTACCGAGGGCACAGCAGAACTCTTTAAAGTTGATGAGGCCATCCTGGTTCTCATCTATCAGGCGAAAGACCCAGAGGGAGAGGGTGCTCTTGGTGGTGCAGAAAGCCCAGGGCTCCATTAGGGCAAAGAGCACACTGAATTGTTGGAAACCCAACTGGTACTGCTCCAAATAGGCCAGGCTGGGGTCATGATGGAGAAGAGCTGGACTCTGTATTTTCCAGTAGCAGCTGAGGAAATGTTGCCTCTGAACAAGGAAAACAAAGAGAAATATGACCTTTCTATTTC
The DNA here is from genome assembly GCF_002814215.2 of Seriola lalandi dorsalis. Classification (NCBI taxonomy): domain Eukaryota; kingdom Metazoa; phylum Chordata; class Actinopteri; order Carangiformes; family Carangidae; genus Seriola; species Seriola lalandi. The sequence goes on from NW_019524809.1 coordinate 1,103,336, forward strand.
TCATTTTTATGACCACTGTCATTTATGCATGATGATATTGAAAGTATTGTATTGTGTTTTTGACTCACTTTGAACAAATTATAAAGCTCATCAAGGTGTGATGCATTGAATCTGACTTCTTGGGACACCACCCGAATCTAGAAAACAGATTTTGAATTAATCCTTAATATCACTGTAACAAAGGTAATTACGCAAATTACTCTAAAATCAATGGCCACTTACAACATTTTGTTTGGTTGTATCCTCCAGTGTCTGGATCACATACAGTTTGTTCCTCTTCCTTGAGCTCTCGACTTCCTCAGAACGGATGTTTCCATATTTCTGTAAAGAAACAAAATGAGTTAGATCAGTCACCACACTGACATCACTGACTGACACTGACACTGGAATATCTCGCAGTACCTCGTAGGCTTCTCGGATCAGATCACTGATGTCTACATTCAAGTGGGATGCTTTATCATTATTGCCCACTGGAGCTTGCTGCACTGTTGGAGGCAATGGACTGTCTTTGTTTGTCACACTGTCAAAGAATCTAAAAAATAAAACATCGGAGATAGACATTAATTCACAGTGATAATGTTTAAAGTATGCTGATCCTGCTTTGTTTGTATTCACACAGACTTGTTGAGGATGGTGACGGCCTCGGCATCATCGTGGCAGCTGATCAGAGCCTCCATGTTGTAGTCCAGCACAGCCAGACCGAGCTGCAGAATTGCTTTTATGCCGTCATAGAAAAAACAGTCCACCACGTTCACAGCGCTCTCTATGGGCAGGACACTGATGAAGAGAGTGAGAAACCAGGACAAGGACACAGATGAGAAGAAACTCAGGTCTGTCATGTGCTCCACCAACTGGGGGAGGTTTTCTCGAATCAGATCCTCGAACACCGCCTGGTCGACCAAAGCACCTGAAGAAAGATGGGCACATTTGAAAGAACAATTTAATTCCTGAAATTATTAAGATTTGATGTCCTAAAATTTCCAGCAGAAACTGTATCAGAATGGCATCCTTTGCTTCCCCTCTCACCAATAATTCGACGGTTAAAGTAATCCGGCAGCATCCTCTCACAAACGGCTACTAAGAGCCAGAAAGCCTCTTCTTCTTTTGCGTAGAGCAGGAGAACTGAGGTGAGAATGTTCATGGCCTGAGCAGGAGAGAGGACACACTTTCAAAACACAGACCATTTCAGTTCTAAGTATAAGATTAACTGCAAAGATGAGGCCAGTATAAAGAGTGTCTACCATTGACATTTGTCAGTGCCTTTTTGAAAATATTTTCAATGGTTTTCTGTGACTTTTTTTTCAAAGCACTTGGCCTTTTTTAAAAATAGCCTCTGCTTTTCAGGGTTGCTGCACAATGTCAAAAAATTGACTAAGACAAGGAGACAGTTGTTACAAGTCTGTACCATAACCATCACCTCATCCGTCATTGTTAAAATTGCAAAAACAAAGGATAATCGCACCTAAAATACCAACAGAAATGAAGTGAATAGAAATATAATTATGAGAAAGTACGGCTTCCTGGTAATTGTGTTTTTGTGTGCAGGTGTTTCATACTCATATTTTTCAGTGATAACAAACCTCTGTAAAGGGAACCATAATTGGCTAATGAATGTCACTGCATTTTACTTGGAGCCTCTTAAAGCTGTCAATCAGGGCTTTCTTGCCTGCCTAAAGAAATCAAAATACCTGGCAGTATCCAATTTTAGGGTTCCTGTAGGCATAGGCAGTAAGGACCCTGCGCAGAGCTGATATTCCTGTGTCACTCTGAAATGCAGGGTGCTCTGGCAGAGAGCGGTGCAAGTCTCTTTCGATTTCATCTGTAGCCAGAGTGCTTGTGCCCAGAGACTGTTCAACCAGCTCAGTGTAATAGCCGGTGTGAGTGGCCATGTCATTCACAGCTCCTACCAAGCAAAACCACAGTCAGTCCAAAAACAGTTGCTGCAGTGATCCCACACCACCATTTTTTACTTAATTATTTATGTTGAGTGAGCACTTGAGTACATAACACTTTTAATCATGCCTTACTTTGTAAACAAATCACTGATGCTGTGTATCACTGACGTATGGATTTGCATAACATGGCAAATTTAATGTTTGATGTATAAATACCTGAAAAAAGCATCCACAGCTCTCCCCTCAAGGCCTCAGGAACACCACGAACAATTAAGTCTCGTGTCTTCCTAGTGAAGAACATACTCGTGCCACGTCCATATTCAGAGAAATGGATATTCCAAGACTGTTCTTTCATCTTCTCTTTCAGCTGTCAAACACACAGATAGCACTGTTACTGTCAATGATCTGCAACACGCTTTATCTTTATTTATGTCCAACACTGAATTAATTGGACACCAACCTGCACACCACCATCCAGCAGTGCAAAGATACAGTATATTCTGGTGCATTACAATTACATCAAGTTAATCGAGTCACATTTTGTCAGTTAATCTGGTGCTTTTTCCACAAAATGCAGCTGAAAACAGACAAATGCTTGATTTGAACAGAACTGTGGTATTTACCATTTTGGGGTCAAGGTTTTCAACGTCCTGGGGGTGGAAAACAGTCATGAGAGCCTCTGTGCTTACAGCCTTGCTGCTGTCTTTCTGTCCCACCATCAGAGTTACATCCTCTGGATTGTCTTCAAAGTGGTTGATGAGTGACTGGCATTCACCTCGTATGGCCTTAGAGATGAGGACAAGATCATGTTTTATTGTCAGAAGCCACTTCAAGAGTAAGAAAAAAGTAAAATCTCATAAATAACACTGCAGCTAAAACATGTTACCTCTGATGAAGCGGAGTGCTGAGGGCTGGGACTAATGCCACACCTGCTACGGATTGTGTTGGCAAGCCGCTGGTAGTCCCGCACCTCAGAGAAACGCAGCGCCCTCTTGCCTCGCACGCACACCGTCAAAGCCCTGCTGCCAGTGTCTGGCTTCTCAACATTAACAACCTGGAAGAAAGCAATGTTGGCAGACCAGACAGACACTTTTGAAGTTTTCTGCTATTCATCAGTATGCAGGGTGCAACTTGAGACTGTGCATAATTGGAAGTGTTTTTATCGATCCAGTAATACAGTCTTTGTGTGACTTCACCTCTCGCATCGGAATGATGACATGGCATTGGCTTCCGTCCTGACTGGCAAAACACAGGTAGTTCTCAGACAGACAGATCTTGCCAAGTGTGTTAAAATGACTGAAGGGCACCCACAGGAAGCTTTCGTGCACCTCTAACAGGTTTTCCTCTTTGGGAAGCCTGAAAAACGTCCGGAACTGCACACTTTTTGCGTGAGCTTCTAGGCCTCTGGGGGCGGAGTAAAGAAGAAATAGTTTCATGAGCAGAACATCACATTGAAGTTTTCTAAGAATATCCTTCAAGCAGAGTCACAATAACCTCTACATTACAGTCTCTATATTGTCCAGTTGTATTTTTATTATAACCCTTAACTTTTTTCTAAATCATAAAGCATGATTCTAACACTTCAATATCAATTCAAATGTTGGCTGGAATGTGTAGTAAAAGTGGTAAAAGGAGACAACTACAATAAGTTGCTCTTCTGTAACCTACCTGAAACTCAGGTGGCAAGTTAAAACAAATAACATTTGACTCAAGTCAGACTTCAAGTTTATTATCCAGCTTCCAGTTGGCAGCCAGCACTAACAGGATCATGTAAAGCTGTTCAGTGTAGCAGACAGACTGTACCTCTTGGTAATTTGCAGGGGGTCAGAGAGGGCTGGCTCTCTCTGGAAGGCCTCTTTGTCAAAAAGGCGCTTGATCGAGTAGTCAGCCAGTTGTTCCATGATAACGAAGGTTTCATTAAGGTGCAGCAGCATGGAGAAGTAGTGATCCTCGCCATGAGCCAAGACATGGATGCTCTCAGTCAGAATAACGTGAGAGGTTTTCTCCAGCCTCCAGATCTCATCCCAGGAGATGACCAGTTTCACTGCAGAGTCATTACGATAAATTAAAATTAAATTGGTGATTAAGGCTCAGAGATGAAAGGACAGTGATAGCGAATTAATAGGTAAATAGGTGTTGTGAGTATTGTACAATTCTGTTCTCATTTTATCCAACAAAGTCCAATTTCTCATTAATTAAAATACCAGAATTTCTCTGTTGTAACAACATATTTAATGATGCCATTACAAAACACTGCTAATATCAAGAAATTCCTAAAACATCACTCGGTGTAACTACTTATTTATTAGCCACACAGTTTTTAAGTCCAGCTCCACTATAATGGCCATCAAAGCCCACTATGGCTGCTTACCACCAATCAACATTATCACGACAAATGACAGCGCATGTCAATAAATGGCAGAGAAATGGCTTACCCTCAGCTCCCAGCAGGTATGAATAGAAGCACAGGAAGTTAGTGCTGAGGTAGAGCCAGCCCTGGCAGGGCACTTTGCCTTTCCAGTAGCTGCATGAGTAATAGGTGACCAGCTTTTCCTCTGGTGGCAGCTCAAACCACTTCTCAAACCTCAAAAGTGCTTCTCGGAACTTCTCAGGATCGTCCTCCAACACCAGGGACATCTTTCCTTCCTCAGCAATAAGACCCTAACACATGAACCATAATGGGTTACTGCAGGGTCATAATGAAACAATGCCACGTGTTCATCAACATTTCTGTAATAATGTCTTTATATGAACAATGGAACAGTTTTTGTAATCATTTTTATATTTACAGCTGGGTGTGCTGTGTGGGCAAAAAGTCAGTTAACTGCAGTTTAAGTAAATGACGGTCAGAGACCAAAGTTTAAAAAGGATTTTGAGGCCAATGCCATATGCAGTATTTTATGGCATTTTAATTACAGCCCTGATGAAAGATTCATATGTTTAATATTTAGCTGTGTCGGATGTTCTGAGCCCCCTGTTAAATAAGGATATTCTTATTGGTCTTACTCTAATCTTGCCCTGTACAAAGCTGGTGATGTCTTCACTGGAGTCAAAAACGGAGAGCGTCCTCATGATGTTCTGCTGCAGCCAATCCCAGTGCTGAACAATCTCCTCTTTGGTGACACCTGACCCAATATCAAGAGTGAGAAAAATTAAACACCTTAGTAAAGGTGGAGCATGCTTTTATTTTGAAAGGAATATCATGTTTGTTTGTTTTTTCTCTGAAGAAAAAGGACTTGTTTTACTGAAATGATGGAAAGGGTCATAAAACAAGTCACAGAAAAACTTTTACTGTTAATTCTCACATTAACTAGTTAGAATACTGGCGTCAATGTGATTCTGTGATGAGTGTTTTTATGCTATTTTAACGTGGCCTATTGAAGTGTTGCCAGAAAAGGATGAAAATACAGTGACATACCACATGCTATTGACCAGTACACTTGTGAGTCTGGTGTGTGGTGAAGAATACGGTAGGGAGCAACTTTGGTTGTGGAGTCCAATACAGTATCCAGAGTTCCCACAAGGAGGCCTGTAACATACAGCACACTGATATTTTAAACCTATCCTGATACACATGACCTTCAATTATGTGACAAATATCAGATTCGGCTCACCACTTGTTCTACCAGTGAGCTGCCAAATAGTAAAGGCTTCAAAAGGAGCTGACACCATTCACATAATTTATGCTCTCATCAGTTTAGAACAACATCACACAGCAGAGGATAGGCTTAAACACATAAAAGATACTTCAGACATAAGAGGCTCTTGTGGAGAAGCCTTCAAGTGCAGTATGGTCTGTACCATCAGGTAGTATTTAACCACCATCATTAAACCAGCCAGACAGCACAAAGGTCCTTTTGTTATCAGCTAGAACACCATCTATTATCATTAATTATCTATTACCTTATGGCTGTCACACTGTGGCACATGGTTAGAAACTGTGAAACTGTGCAATCATTGGTGGTATTACAAGCAGTAGTTTATACTGTCAGGTGGCGGTGGTTTTCAAAGAGCAGTAAGGACTGTCGTGCAATTAGGTTTTTTTTTCAATCAATAACTCATTGAACGATTGAAATTGAGGACCTAAGGGTGCACTTGATGCGGCATAAAGTAAAAGAGAATGCTGTTATTTAACAATTTCTAACAGTTCAGATAGTTATTTTGGATACGCACGACTCTTTCCAATAATTAGGAAAATTAGAGTACAAAATTCAAGTTCAGTTACCGTCCCTCAGGGGCTATTTGACTATAAAGACAATAAAGAAATAGTACAAACAATGAAAAGAGTTACATTTGAAATTAAGATATAAAATCTGTAAGATTTGATAAAACAAAAACAAATCAAATTCATAATTATCCATATGGAGTGATGCAAACTGAGAACTGGTGCTTCTTCCCCAAGACTCATTTGAAAATATCAGTAGGTCTGATAATAATATTGTTGTTACTACTGCTGTTATTACATTTTACATGCTTTTTGTCACTTATATTTATTCACATTCCCAAAGGAAGAAAGCAGGGAAAAGCCATTATGTCAGCTCTACAAAAGATCTGTAGTAGGGCAATTTTTTTTTTCTGAAAAATTTCTTCAGATAACAAGTGAACAAAAACATACTAATAATTAACAGATTAATCAATAATGAAAACAACCGTTAGTTCCAGCCATACCCTGTTGAAACAATAATTTTCTCTCCATGCTAATTACATACCATCTAATTTCATCAAAGCTATAGCATATCCTTATTTACAGTGAGACAGCTCAACTAAGCTTCAGTGTCTCCACAAAGTCGGTGACAAATACACTGCCATTACAAATTCAAGTGTTTTCTTTCTAGCCTCTGGGAGAAAGTGCTGCAAATATCCATAAACTGGATGAACTATCATGTGGCAGAGCAGCAAAAGGTAAAGGGTTGGTTATACTTTTGAAGATGGACTGGTAAGATCAGTATGGCCCTACAACATATATACATCATACATGATTTTGAGTCTGTCAGCTGGTAAATTCACTGCATTTAATTCAGTTGTGACTTGAATCTAAATCTGACACCACAATAAAAGTTTTTAGGCCTTTGTCAATCCTGTAACCAAACCACAGGTAACGGTGCAGTACATTCAGTAGGAAATGAGGTGAACTGTGCAGTGGACAGACATACTGTGATTTCACGTGTGACTTCCTTGTCAACTCAGAGCTTTAACAAACATCAAACAAATAAAATAAGGCAATATGTGGACACCTACACTCAAACAGACTGCAGTGACAACACCGAGAAACCAGCTGTTCACTGCCTAAGCTGACTTGACACTTAGCTTCTACCTGTTGCAAGGAGGATTTTTCTATGTAGACGAATCGGCTACACAGCAGCAGCAGCGGCCGCCCTACAGGCTACACGGCGGACAGCACGTTAGGAAGCAAATGTATGGCGAGTTAACCCGTTCATAACTTGTTTTTTTTATGTGATTTGGTAAAGCCACAGCATCTGTCCTAAGCGTGCGAGGAGGCGATAACATGACCGCTAACGTTACCTGTCAACCCGCCACCACCTTCTCCGTACCCTCGTCTCCGTTGCAGTACGAAATACTCGTTATCCTTCTCGGTGACCCAGAGTTTAAACGCGTTTTTCAGCAGAATCTCTTCAGGTTTGAGCCACATCTTTCAAATGTCATGGAGTTATATATGAAATCCAGCTGTCATGTCACGGTTATCGGTTACGTAGCCCGACATCAAACCCGTGGACATTTGTTTGTGTCCGAATCCCTCCCTTCACACGTCGACAAGAATCGCTGCCAAAGTCGCAAGGAATTGTGGGATTGTAGTTTCTGGCGAGAAGGCGGTCGTAAGAGACTCATTCCCTGAATGGGGGGGGGGGGGGGTTATTGAGTAATTGGTGAAATAATTTCTTCTGTGTTTTCTGATCTTTAATTCATAAATATTTGAATAGACATTAATTCCTTTTTGTAATCAAATCTTTATTGCTGTGTAGGTGCAGCAACACCGTATAGTGGAGCCATATAGTCTACATATATACACAGTGTAGGTCCCCTTACCGAACACTGTGGGCTTTTTTTTTTAAATACTAAAAAAAGAAATCTCTATGTGAACAATGCATGCTGAGTTTTCTCATTTAATTTAAATATTTGGTGATATGTTTTAATTTTGGCCAAAATAATATTTTAAAGAATTTTTCCACTGAACTAATGCCAGATTTTTTTATTTTTTTTTGGAAATTAGGGACACAGGAAGGGCACACAGTATCTAAAGTTTTTAGTGATGACTGAGGAGAACATTCCCTTATCAGCAGTATCTGAGCTCCACTGTCCATAGCTGTCTGTGTCAAATGTACCACCACCACATAAATTAAACATGATTCAATTTAATTTTCCATTTGATTCTTGCCAGCAATTCTAGGGAAACTTGAATAACAAGGAAACTTTATGAAGTTTCTCAAAGTTACCTAGGAAGGCACAGCACAGCACAGACATATTTACAATATGTCTGTGCTGTGCCTATATCATTATCATACATCCCAGGTTAGCAGCTGAGCACTCAAAGTTAAAAAACAGAGTATGTAATTGTCACACAGTAGTGTGGTTCTTTAAAATACCAGCAACCCAAAGGTAATATCTACTGTTAAAAAAACCCATCCACGATGAAGTTTAAAATATTTATTAACAATAAAACGGCAGGCTAGGAAGAGTGAAACAAGCACTCATAAGTGTCCTTTAAAATGGCAATGCCAGAGTCCTATGCTTGTGTTAAATGTTCAGAGAAGATACTGTCCTATTTATCCTGGGAGGTGGAATCCAAGGTGGTCAATATGGCCGCTGGCGTATTTGGCATCCTACTCAGTGTGTCCCCTCACCATACGGACCGCTGCCCCTCCACTCTGCTAAGCCGTTAACTTTCTTTAGCAGGCGTTGAATCAGGTAGCTCAGCCTCGCATCTGGATCATTCACAGCTGCTGCCATCCATTCCTCATCTTGAGCCTTAGCGTCTGGGTGCTTCCTTACCCTCAGGGCGCAGGACGTAAAGTGGGTGGCCCTCCCATAGCTGTGTTACCACCACAAGTGGCTCTGGGGTCCATCTTGGGCTCAGCTTTCCTCTGGCCCTCCTCTAGAAGATGCGAATGAGGAATCGCTCACCTGGAAGTAGGGGTGTCAGCATGAGCCTGTTCTTGCTGTTGAGTGTGTTTCTTTGCCGTCTGGTACGCATGGCTCAAGGCTTTTTGGTGCTGTCCCACCCAGCCTTGTAGGGTGTGGGTCTTCACTGTGGGGCTCAGGCCGGTCACCCAGTAGATGGGGAGTCTCGCATGCCTCCCAAAAACTACATAATGTGGAGTCATCTTTGACATGCTATAGATAGTGTTGTTGTAGGCCTGGAGGAGGGCTGGCAGCTGGTTGGGCCATTGTGCCTAATCAGTCTCTGCCAGGGAACTTAACAGTTTCAACATGGTCTGGTTGAACCTCTCACAGGCTCCGTTCCCCTGCGGGTGATATGCGGTCATGCAGCTGTCTTGGCATCCATATACCTGGCACAGCTCCTTTATCAGTGAAGACTTGAAGGCAGCCCCTCTGTCTGTCAGAATGTATTCAGGGCAGCCAAATGTCTTGATAAGACTGTTGTACAGGGCTCGGGCTGTGGCGTTAGCAGACTGGTCCTTGGTGGGTACTGCAGGAGCATATTTTGAGAACAAATCAGTCATTATTAGGGGTACTGGTCACCTGGATGCCCCAGAAAGAGATAATCTACCTCAACAACTTCAAATGGATATGAAGTAGAAATAGGTACTAAATGGTCTCTCGCCTAAGGTCCAGCCTTAGCACACAAACACTATAGGCAGGTCTCAGTCCACTCCTTTACATCCTCAGTCACTCGGCCAGTAGCAGCGCAGCCGCAGAACTACCAGAGTCCTTTCACTGCTCGGTTTCCCATTCTATTGTGGTACCGTCTCCACACACCATTGGCTTCCTGCTTGAGAACAATCACTTGAAAAGCTTCGAGGTCAGAACCAGTCTCTGCAACCAATCTTCCCAATACACCATTTTGTAGTAGGATTTTGTCCCATTCCCTTAGCAGTTGTTTCATATATGGGTATTACAAGTCACATACATCTGGCCGTGGCAATTGCTGTTCCTTCCTTTGTCGTATCTGGACAAGATCTGGGTTCCTGGCCTTGGGTTCCTCCCATGTTTCGTCACCTCTGACCATGACCTGGTCCACATGCACTGTTTCTCTCTTTTGCTCCTGCAAGCTGGACAGAGCAGCGGTATTTGATGGTGTACTTGTAGTTTGCTAGCTGGGTCACCCATCGCTGTTCCACTGCTCCCAGCCGGGCTTTTTCAAGGTACACCAAGGGGTTGCTATCTGAAAAGACAGTAAACTCTGCACCGTAGAGATAGTCTTTAAACTTCTCTGTAACTGCCCATTTCAGGGCCAACAGCTCCAGTTTAAAGGAGCTGTAGTTCTGGTCATTGTGGTCTGTTGGGTGAAGGCTGCAGCTAGCGTAGGCAATTGCCTTCTCTTTGTCTCCTTGCACTAGCGCCAGTACTGCTCCCAGGCCGTCAAAACTGGCATCGGTGTACATCCTTAAGGGGAGGGAGAAGTCAGCATATGCCAGGATAGGTGCATATGCCAAGGCTTCCTTTAACTGTTCAGAAGCCTACTGACATTTTATCGTGGGTGGTACCATGTGTCAAGGCATGCATTGGTGTTGCAATTTTGGAGAAGGCAGGTATGAAACAGCAATAATAACCATTCAGTGTGGCCAGTACCCACCCCACACACCGTTCCGTGCGTGTGTGCGTGCGTGTGTGCGTGCGTGCATGCGTGCGTGCGTGCGTGTGGTTGCAAGCAGCTGCTTTCCGTTCTCCCGGCAGGTAATCTGTTTTCTCCCTTGCCCTCCTCCTGCTCACCTGTGTCAACTCACTTTAAAAAAAAAAAAAAAGGTGTTAGGTGATAAGGCCTATAGCTGTTTGTGTTTCAGTTCATCCCACATGGGCTGGATGGGGCAGGGATTAAGGCTCTGTGTAAACCAGTAAAATTCTTCCTTAGAAAAGTAATTTCTTCATAGACCTTGATTTGCACAAGGCAATATTGTCATGCTGAAACAGGAAAGGGTCTTGCTGAAACTCCACCCTCAAAGTTCAAAGGCTATGTTTTGGTATGAAAGAGGTCCAAGCCCAAACAAGGAAAAGAAAGCCCCAGACAAAGCATCCCAAGTCTGTGGTTAATGTATGAAGGTTATTTCTTGCTGGATGTTTTCCTACTCAGCACACAGACTGCAGGTGCTCTTCAGGTGAAAACTATGTCATCATATCCACATAAATCCAACGTATCAGCAACAAGTCCAGCAGACAGATAGGTGCTATCCATCATCTACAAATAAATCATGCATGAGTGTTTGCTTCTTGGAGACTGTGTCCTGCCTTTCATCCAGAAAGCTGAAGTGTTCACCACAGATAGACCACAGATGGATTGTAAACTCCACCAGATGAAGCTCTTGTAACCAGGAGTTTTAAGGGTCTTATGGTTTTGAGATGTATAAAAAGTTATGCATCACATATGTTTTGAACTCTCTAAGCATAAAATACTTTTGTAATTCTGCTAGGAGAGGATTTTTATTCTTGACTTTTTTCAAATCACCAATCACACATTTGCCAAAAACATTAAAGACATAAACACATGCATCTCTGTGTAACTTCTCACATGTGATTTCCTGCCATATCATTCTGAGTAGTCAGAACTATTAAAGTCATTAGAAGCTGTGGTTCAAATACTCAGTTTCTCTGAAATTCTTCATGTGGTTGAACTCAATATGAGGGAAAAAATAGCCCTTTATTGTGAAAATCAAACAGACTTAGAACATTTTTCAATATAATTTATGTTGTAAAGCCTTTCAACAATTGAGGATTCAAATAATCTGTGTCAAAAATTTTCATGCACACTTGCACTTCGGGTGTCTGTAGCAGTGAAAAATCGGAGCAGGGTTTGTTCAGCCAAGCCAAGATATGTGGATGTAAATGGTTCTTTGATAAGGAATTTTTTTCTGGGCGTTAGAAGCAGATGGGAGGATAAAGGTCATCTTATTTCCTTCAAGGGTTTGAGTGCCTTGACAGACAGTTTGTAGGACAAGGGACTCTGCCACTCCATCCAGGTCAAAGTAAGACGCAGTAATGGGCAGTGGTATTGTCCTCTGGGAACTGTCATCCAGAATAACATAGGTCTTGAGCTCCTTATCTCTCCAGAACCATAGCTTCTATTGACTTCAAGTTCAGACTACTTATACAGAGATGTGTGTGCTTATATTTCCTTAATGTTTTTGGTGATTGTGTTTCTTTAAACAGACAAAGGTCAAGATAAAATTCTCTCCTAGCATCCTAGCAGAATAACAAATGTTTGAAATGCTTACAGAATTAAAAACAAATGTAATGAATAATTTCTTATACATTTCATCATAACACCTGAGACTTTTATTTTGACATTTTCTGGAGAGCAACAACCGGTTACAAGAGCTCCATCTGGTGGAGTTTACAATCCAGTTCACTCACTATTTGTGAAGAACACTTCAGCTTGCTAGGTTAAGGCAGCACACCATCTCTAGGCAAGCACACATGCATGATTTCTTTGTTGGTGATGGATAGCACTTATATGTCTGAAAGGTGGACATGAAAGCCCAGACACTGCTGTCTTGTTGGTAATACATTGATAATAAACGATGATAAATGAAGCATGCTGTATTAATATTTGGTCTGAGGAAACTAATATTTAACTTTTTTTGTCTTTGAAAGAAAGTTTCCTGCTGAAGTTTTGCACATTAAACTGTATTTTATTCATGAGAGAATCTCCTGATGATCGGCTTATTGATGCATCCTGTAGCTCCACCTGCTGTTTTACTAGTTTTATCTTTTTCTTTCTGTCTTTCTTTTTTTCTTTCTTATCAAATCAAATCAGCTATGAAACATAGTTAAATACTCAGAAAACACTGTTACATCCAAACTGTATCAATTAGTTCACTTATGATTTATTCAGTCGGCCTACCACGAGACTGGACAGTGTGGAAATTCATGTTAATTCATGTTAAACTGGGAAAGTCATTACAATTAAATTTAATGTAAAGTTGGAATATTTTTGTTAAATTGAAAATTAAGGGGATTTGTCCCATTCTCCATTTTCTCTCAACATGTCAACTTTGTGCTGTCATAATATTTAAATGTTGTTTTTACCACCTGATCTCTGCTGCCACCACAACCAGAAAACAATGAATCCTAACAGGTTTAAGATCAGTTGAATCGATTCTTAGTTTAAAGCCGTCGCTTTGATGACGTCAGATTAATCCCACCCTCTGTAGCTCAGCGCGGAATTTAAAAATAGGAAATTTCTGTGTACATTATCCAGCAAGTTTTTCCGTCAGACTGAAGTACTCGGCACGGCAACGTTAGAAATAGAAATTAAGTGACGATACGAAGTGAATTTATTTCTCTTTGTTTATGTTTTTTGTTCAAGGCAAAACTAGTGACGCAATCAAATAGCACCGGCGTTGTTTCTATCGTTAGGCACTTCCTTACTGATGCGCTCTTCTTAAAATAACCAAAGAATAAAAAGTGTTTTATAGTAGTAGTCTTTGTATTGTTATAAGATGTCTGCTTTTACATTTATTCAGATTAGAAAGTTTTCTCTGTAAGTTTAAACGCGTTGCTGCTAATACTGACAGGAATAAGTTCCGTTATTTAGCCAACAAGCTAACACGAGACTCCTTGTTGTCAGTAGCGACATACTGTAAAACATGACTAGTTCAATTAACTTTTCGTAATGGATGACAACTTGTCCTCATCTTCGATGGTGTCTGGTCTTTCTCAAGCGTCTTTTCTCCAAAGGACGCTGGAGCGCTTATCCTCTACGCAGTGTCTGAAGCTCAAAGCTGAGGACAGGGATGCTGTCGCTGTCATTGCACTTCAGAGGTACTTATCAGAGCAAAGTGAGGGGCTTCAGCAGCAACACACCTACACGTATGACGTGACTGTCACTGATGGAGTCTGTCGAGCTAAATGCTTTGTTCACCCTTGTTTAAACCACCTGGTGCACACAAACACTCTGAGGACTGGGACTGATATCAACATCACACAGTGCTCTTTTGTTTACAACGAGAGGAGATTGGGACACGGTTACATTTGCATTGAAAGGCTCAGATGTGGTGCAGAGACGTCTGTCGTCTTGCCCCGCATAAACGATGTCAGTTCACTGCCTATACTGGTAAAGCAGGGCATGGAGAGGAGTGTGGTGCTGCAAAGTGATGTTCCCCTTCAGGTGAGCCGCAAACACTACCTTTCTCTGTGGAACGACGACGACCCAGAGGGAGACATCTGGACCTCAGGATCTCCCTCATCTGACACAGTGCTGGACGGTGAGATGGTGCACCCTTACCCCTCTGTCACACACAGATAAATAACATTAAGGTACAATCTGCCCCTTGGCTTTAAGGCATGTGTTTGACCCAGCACCTTGCCTGTAATAATGTGACAGTGTTGTCAGCATGGCAGTCCGGTAATCAGAATATGTTTTTTCACAAAAGACAATTTGATTAATTAAATAAGTTGAACCTAACCCTATAGCTTCAATTTACAATTATTTTCAATATCAGCTTGTGGATTTATATTTCCACGTATCTCCTAGAAAAAACGTAATAAAAAGGTGAAAAAGAGCCTATCGTATTTTATCTGAACCCAAGGTGATGTCCTGAAACTGCTTGTTTTGTCCGACCATCAGTGGAAAATCCTGATGATGTGTTGTCTGCAATGTTTTCTTTTCAATAGTGTCCAAGATTAGTCTTCTGAGTAGTCTGGAGTCATCGTTTAGAAGCTCATGGAAACCTTTGCCTCTCCTTGTGAAAATAATACACAAATCCAGACTACGATATTATGGGAAGTTTGGGCTCAAGATTGATTTCCCCTATCAGGTGAGTGTGAACCTGCAGAGAATTATGAGCCTCAGTAACAAGATGGGATTTCAGCAACAGGATCTCAGAATTTTATTCTATTTTTTTATCACTGTTATGTTGCAACAAAGTGTAGTTTAGTTGTTTTTCAGCACATGCTTTGTCATATTTCAGGCATACTTTGAAGTTGCTGACCAGACTGGCACAATGTCGCTTGTGCTTTGGAATGAACTTTGTCCAGAGTTTTACCAGAGACTGAACGTAGGCACAGTGTTGTACCTCCAAAATTACACCACGAAGCAGAGTTATTCCTGCCGTTCACGCCCACAAATGGACCATCACAGATTGAAGACCTTTAACTCTGTAGGTATGTACATTTTAAAACTTAGTACCACTGTTTTGAATTATAGCATTATAGCATTAGCATTTTTAAGAATTGTGTGGCTATTGTTTAAACCATTTCACTTGTTCTGGCATTTATTTTTCATTCCTCAGGGTTTAACATTGTTAAACTTACACTTTATGGAAAATTAAAGCATTTTTTTTCCATGTTCTGAAAACTGTTCATAAAAAGCTTTGTGTAGTTTCATCATATCATCCACGGATGACTGAAAGGCCCAGTGAACTAACACCCATAGCTTCCACTCAGTCATGGTGTCTGCATATGTATTTTTCCAAGAAATCTGCCTGAACCCTCGCAATCCAGCTTCGGTCATCACTATAGTGTCACCAAAGAGTGTGCTGCCTCAGTGGGGATTGCCTGAGGTTTCCTACCAGTTCATCACCAGGTAATGAATTATTATTACTGTTGATGTCATTGACCCCATGAAGATCATAGCTGTCTCTGGTTAGAAAAAAACACTCTGTCGATACAGCATGAACTTGCTGTCCCATGTATGATTTCCGTTATTATTATGATTTTGATGTAAAAAAAAAAAAATAAATAAAAACTGCTTCATGTTACAGTATGTATGTTTCTTACAGGTCAGAGTTGGAAAAATTAACCAACAATTCTGCATGTGATGTAATTGGTTTGGTAACATTTGTTGGTCGTGTTGAAAGAGTCAAGAGGAAAGGGAACAAGGGTAAGAAATGTTCATAATTTATCTATTAAATGTCATTTGTGAAGACTGAAAGAAAGCTGCTGAATTTGTAATTTTGTAATTCAGTTATTGGTGATTGACCATGTTCACCTTTTAGGTCCAGAAAAATACTGGACGTATCGCTGGGTACACGCAGTGGACGGGACATCTAACCATCCTTTTATCTTGGAGATTTTTTCCTCTTCTCAACCAGAAATCTTTAGTTGTATATGCCCAAGTAAGTCAGCTGTATCAGATAGCTCTGCTGTCAGACTTGTAAGCATTTTCACTTAGTTTGATTTAATACATCATCATCTCTTCCACAGTGACCTACCTGGTTTGCACTCAGATGAGGGTTTGTCAAGTGGAAGGCTCATTGCCCTACCTCACAAGCAGCTGTGAGACAGAGACATTCATCACAGGTTAGCTGATGATAATCTGCAGATACTGTATGTGGTGACAGTAATGATCACTGCGGTTGGAGACAAACTATATCATCTGTGTCCGCAACAGGCTACCACAAAGGTCAGCCATATGTGAGTGACCTCAGAGTGAAGAATTTCATCCAGTGGACCAAGACTCTGAAGGACAATGTCGTCCTCAAGAAGACTGCTGTCGGTGGCCATTATTGCTACCCTTGTCCCCCCAAGATGTTTACACAGTCAATGGCAGATGCCTCAGGTGAGGGAAAACACAAAATGGTTCACAGGTGAACAGTTTTATTTAAACTTTTTCTTTTTTAGTTTGTCAGAACATATTCATTTCAGAATGCATTTAACAGAGTCTAGCTTTTCTTTCTTGTAATTTCAAGGCATTAAAGGATGGGCTCTACTTGCACTTGGTTCTGTTGTGGCAGGAATCAAATAAAATCTGGGTCTACGTTCTCCTGCAGTTCTGCTACAAGACACGGTCCTGACAATTCAATTGTACTGTACATCTACCCTGCCTGTATCTTTTTGCATAGTTGCTGGGAGTTCATCTTTATACATTGTATTTGAATTTTAAAAATCTCTTCTTTAAAGCCACCCATAAGCGGACAACAGTTTGGTATTAAGAGTACAGTACATCCTGCATTTAAAATTCTGCATCCCACAGTAAAAGTGATTTCATTTATTTTTACTATTTCGACTTTTGTTATTTTGAAACCTTTATGCTCCATCTCCAGCTCAAGTTCCCCTGGTTGCTGTGGCTGACCTGAAGAGGGAGTTAGAGACGCTGCAATATAGGGAACATAAAAAAGTTGCAATTCAAGGACAGATCACAGCAGTGCAGTACATGAAAACCCTGAAGACCACAGAGTCACAAGTAACAGAAGAGAGAGAGGTAAAAGATATTATTTCAAACCATTTTTCCAAGAACAATGAACCATTAAAACTAAGATAAGTGGTTTCCTGTAGGTGCCAGATGTTTCTACTGATATGTGTGTACCAGACACACACAGTCATCCCACAGCAGCTGAGCAGACTTTGCCATACAGTTTAAGATCTCCGTCTGCTGAGAACATCTCAGCTGGCAGAGGAAAAAGAAGAATTCAAGTGAGGTATGGTTTGACCCCTGACTAACAGATTTGTGAGCTTGATATTGTATCAGTAGTAGTACGAGCACTATTCCTCAAGACCTACATTTAATAAATTGAATGAAATGTAACATGCCAACATGTTTTCCAGAGAAGCCACACAGTCCTCCTCGAATCATGGTGGTGTGCCATCAAAAAGGTACTGAAAAAATCAGCTGATTGTATTCATCAGTAAAACATATCAACCATTCTGAGCTCCTCTGTCTGTGCTTCTACAGAAGGGCTGGAGATGAAAATACAAAGGAAGGACAAGAGCAAGAAGAAAATGAGCGTGACTCTGAATTAGAGGATGATCAGGAGGTGCAATGTCACCTACAATTGCAAAATCCAAATCAAGGTGAATTACTGCAGCTACACTTTCACTGCATGTACCTTATATGATCTGTGATCAGTGTCAAACTTCGATTTCAAGTGTTTACGTTTTTCATCTATTTTCCACCAGACTCTGATGTTTTATCTTGGGAAAGCAGCAGTTGGCTGAAGCAGAAGCATGAAGTGTCTGAACATTTGTGTCAAGGTGGTCTGTACCAGGACAGCATCTCTCAGAAGTTCACATCTGACACGAAGAATGTCCTCCTGCAGTGGAGTAACCTTCAGCCAACGCGGTGGACACCAGCGCAAACTGCTGACACCGTCCCACCTGTGGTTTGTCCAGGATACTACCAAGTAACAATATTAGGTAAAGCAGACTTATTCTGACCTATGAAGTCCCTCACTGGAAAAAAAACATGCTCGTTGTTCTTCCTGACTTTTCTGTCTTGGTATAAATGAACATTTCAGCCTCTGTAGTCCAACCTGTGCAGAGTGTGTCAAAACATCCTCTTGTTCCCTAAATAAATCTCTCTGAATCATTCAAATGACGTAGGCAGCAGCTTTTTCCTCTTTTTGAATAGCTGTCTCATGAGGATTAAAAATGCTGTTGCATTAATTTAATATTGAATACCCATTGCTGAGTGACTTTCTAGGTTTTTATTTTATTACCTTAAAGGGATAGTTTGGGTTTTTTGACGTTGGGTTGTGTGAGGTACTCATGAATAGTCGGTACATTACCTGCATTAGATCCTGAGCAGCATGCTCCCAGTTAGGAGATCCGACCGGGAGCACCCGGCAGAGTGTCAGGGCAATGGGTTGTTGTGAATGGCGCCACCAGAAAAAACGTCTTTTAGACACTTTTAAAAATTCCCACTGAAACAATCCAATATCCGTTTAAATGTACGCTTCAAGCACTTCAGCATTGGAAAAATGTGGAAAGGAAATGCAAAGGAAAGTGCTGTTTTCACGGGAAAATAAACCGTCAGTGGGTTTCGGTGGGTGTTTTTAAAAGTGTCTAAAACACTTTTTTCTGGTGGCCCCGTGCACAGCAACACTTGGCTCTGCTAGTCTTGCAGGTGCTCAAGGTCGGATCTCCTAACTGGGAGCGCACTGCCCACGATCTAATGCAGGTAATGTACCGACTATGCAACTATCCCTTTAACATCAGTGAGTCACTGCGAGGTTAAGTCTTGCTGTCAGTGGAAAGTTGCACAATGTCACATGTATAACACTCCAAAATTCATAATTCTGTATTATTAAGGTTGACATGCTTTAGTAAACATTTACCTGTCTAGTCTATATTCAACAAGTTGTGTAGTTTAACAAGCTCTTGGCTTAAAATAGTTTTCCAAACTTCTTTTTTCCCATCTTCCTGACAGGCATAAACAAGCAGATAGCTGTTGATGCTGCGTATTTTCCTGTTGTGAGTGCTGATGAGCCCAGAGCTGTGGGTCTCGCTCAGGATCCGCACGGCAACACAATGCTGTCCTGTCTTGCGTCCGGATTCCTCTGCCCTCTCAGTGTCAAAGCTGACGACAGTGATGCAACTCTTCCTGAGCCAGGTGAGCACCACACATGTAAACCAACTCAGGAACTGAGACTGGTGATGCTGATGCTACAAAATTGAAATTCTTATGAATTTCTTGTCTTGCAGAGGACATCTTAGCGACCACCAGTGAGCTGGAAGACACACATGTTGTCGGCATCTTGGACCTTTGTCATCTGGGTGGAGATAAGGTGGAAGTCCTGATTAACAAGGTGTACAGAGTGACAGAGGTTTCTCTCGAATAGGAGCTACAGAAGAGCAATGGTACACTTCTGTGAGAGTATCTTGTAATTATTATCAGCGTGCAAGCGTGCGCCTCATGCACCTGTTTTAGACCAAACCCCAATTTGATGCTTAAGAATAGTCCAATTACCTGTTACACATGTACAATAACAATAAATGTCGCACAATACTTATTAATATACAAATTGCGCTTTCATGTTTTGAAGAGTGAAATGTTTTATGATCTATTAAAATACTGAAATATATAAAACTGCATATTTTTTTTACCACCAGAATTAAATTGTATGTTTACAGTGACTGACAGATGTTGCTTAGGATACCAAGCTCAGTTCACTACAAACCGCAAGTTGTTTGACCAGGAAATCACTACAGACTTGTACTATTTTGGTGGCTGCTATCAAATGAATCAAAAATCAAATCATGTCAGAGATGACTTGCTTGGTAGCCATTGAACACTTTTACAAATTCTCTAATGAAACAATATATTCCTCTGAGAAGTGTTAAAAACAATATTTTATTTAAGTGCTGACGTCAAACCTTTTTCCTCCAATGTCCAGTGCCCTGCGCAGTCTTTTTCATAGATTAATATTAGTCTGCTTTTGTGAAGTAACAATATGCCTTTTTGCATTAAGAACACACAGCTGAGTAATACTCTTGTACATAAATATTTTTTAAGAAACAGTTTGCTATGAATAACAATACATATGTTTAAAAATATTTATTTTAAAATATTTCACAATATCCAGGTTGATTTATAAATAATTCAATATAGCATAATTAATATCAAGATATTTTAGAATGTAAACTTAATTTGTTAATTTCTTTTAAAACAATATTAACAATATTTTAAAGCTTATTTTGATGGTAAATACAGAGAGAAAACAATCCATACAAGTGACTGTGCAACACCAACTTGGATGCAAAAAAAAGCCTCACCTCCTCTAATAAGACACTTCATTATCTCTTACAAAATTATTTTAATTTTAAAATCATGTAACATACATATGTATCTATTAGACATATAAAATAAACAACTATATAGTCTAAACTTCTTTTTTTTTTTTTTTTACATTCTATTATACAATATATTCAATGTTTGTTTCTGCACTGAAACAACAGAAATGGCTGTGTACCAGGTTAGTTTTGTTCATGTCCTGGCAAATCTTACACAGAAAGCATTGATCTGACCACACCTCACACCTGTGGTGCCAGTCATTGTTTTATAAATCAGAAAAGGTAGTACAAGTTAAATGTGATTGAAATCACATGCCTTCAAAGACATTGACACTGAATGAAAAACCCCATGAAGGAGAAAAGCATTCTGAAAGTTGAAGAAAAAAAGTGCAGCAACTACCATTGGGGAGAGCATTTAACTCCAATACAAAGAAAAACTGTACTGACTGAGCAGATGGATTATTTACAATGACTTCTGTGAAGCAATACACACTTAAAAAAGAAAGTTCTAAAAATCATCTCACATCCAAACATTGTGGTGGAGAATGGGTGATTTGTCCAAAGCAAAAATAATTTAGGGCTTAACCAACAATTGGAGCACATATCACATGATTCACTCACAGTGGAGTTTAATGAGCAGAATTTCCCTCAACCACCTTTGCAAGGCAAGTAATATGATAACAGTTATTTTGTATACAGACATAGACTGAAATCTGAAAGATGTGTTTAGATGGAAAAACAACCTTATGGAGGAATTTTACTAGCACTGCCTGAAAGGTTGATATTCTGCAACATGGATTCCCCAACAATATCTACAGATTTTTTTGTCAGTAGTTGAAATAATTAATGGAGGAAAATAGATATACAGTTGTCTATGGCACCTCTGAGTCTTTTATGTAACTTCATTGTTTCTACACTGAACATATGGAAGTGTGGAGATGCATAAAGGGTGCCCAAGGCTTCCTTCACCCATCTAAAATAATATTTTCATGATGTTCTACAATTGCACTTTTTTTTTTTTTTCTTAAAAAAAATCTGAAACCCATTCAGGTAAAAAAAAAGGAAAATTACTTCAGTCAGTTTTGGCTGAATTACCTTGACTCAGCTGTTATTATCACTAACAGTGGCCACACAGCTGGACAGCTGTTGCTGCACCATAATGTGAACTCTAAAAGTATGTGAAATCCTGCTTGACAGGAACATATGGATTCAGATTCTTCATAATAATTTTTTTTTTTATAGTCGTGGTGAATGTGACCCTTTACTCCAGAGTTTCTGTGTCCTGTAATCGTGTTGTCATCTCATGTTTGGGAGAAGCTAACACTGCAGCACATTCCCATGCAGACAAAGTCCTGTGTAATCATTGTGACCATAGTCTTCAGTGGACACATGCTTTTCCTTTAAAAAAAGATACTGCTTATATCATCTTCTAAAGGAATGTTAGGACGTTTTCATTAAAAAAATACTTCCATATAATTTACATGGTACAATGGCTTATTATACACCTCTATATACATTGTACAGCTGTTCTGAAACAGTATAAATTAACATTCTTCTTTTTCAGATTGACATTGCACATAGGAAAGTGTAAAACGGCACTGAACATACATGCTGAAAGTGTTCTGACAGTGGAGTCCTGTTGTCCAATATGAACAGCACCAGTCTTGAATGGGACCGTAACATAGTTAACTTGAATGTGTACAGCTGAGGTGGCTGAGATCAGACTGTCAAATTGAGCATTACGGGCTGATTTGGATAAAGTATAGCACAAGTTCCACAGTGAGAATACCAGTAAACGCTTCACACAGTCACAAGAAAACTGTGGTTTTCCTGCTGAGCTATCTGGGAACAACTGTGTAACACAGCATTTTAAAGATAGAAGACTGCTGAATTTAAATGAAGTCAGACTGACACAGACTGTTCCTGCACAGTATACTTTCGTGTGTGATTGTCGTTACCAAAACATGTATGTTTTCCTCCTGGACATCGTTAAACTGCCAATCTGGCTTCACTAATACGCTCCAGACCTCCTTCTGTTACAACTGTCATCTCAGTTCTCTCATATCTTAGTCACACTGGCTGTTTGAGATAGCTGATTAGCAGTTGGAGATATCGCAGCAAGATTTCCTTCACCAGTCACAAAAAATATGATGGACTAAAAAAGTTTTTCACACAAAGAACAAGATTGTAACATCTTATAATGACAGGACTGACTCCGCAGATCACTTGAGCAAATTTCAGATATATGAATACACAAAGTTTGACAGTTAAAAATAATAATTTAGAGTTTTTGTTATCATTGCAGCTGTATGATATTTCACAGAATAGCATATTGAAAGTTACTATGTTTTCAAAGTAAATTAAATATCTGCTAGCATAATTTTTTTCCAATAAGATCACATTCATAGTAGGAAGCAATGTATTATTTAGCCCAGCTGCTCATGGTTGGAGCATAGGTTTTGTGACTTCCCAGATGTTCCACACAAAACAAAAAAATGAGCAGACTTTAATAAACAGGGTAACACTGGTCAGAAATATCCACACAGCAGGCGGACTCTCGTCCAAATCGTATCTCACTTTTTCTGAGATATTAAAATCCCCAGGCACTACTCCTGCAGCAAACTACAATGAGCCACATACAGATCAGAGGTGGTGCACTCTCCTTGTAAAAACATCATCTTGCATTAAACCATGATGGGGTAAGACATTAAGACCAGTGTTGACCTTTTAATGTCTGAATGAAACATGAAATCAATTATAATTTTTGTGTATAAACCGACTTTCTTATCACATATGGAGTATAAATAAACATGAAATAATTTCAGTAGGGATTCAGTAAATATTTAAATGAATCTTATCAAATACTATCATTACAGAAAGTTTTCAAAAAGAGTTTGGACTTACTGATGTTAAGGTTGCAAAAAGCATCCAATCTATTATATGTAATATATTTGTAATAAATCCAATACAAATCTAGGTGTCTTTTCTTTAAATCTGATGCGGAAAATAATAAATTATGACCTATGAAAATATAACTTTGTATTCCAAATGGACCTGAGCTGGATTTTTAAAGCCATAATCAGACAAAACCATCAAACCGCACCATGGATGTACCATGGTTAAAGGCACACATTTTTACCCCCTTTGCTAGCTTGTTTATCATCCAAAGACTCTTACTGTAGAGCTCATCAGAGCTTTGTTTGTCATTCTCAGTGAGAAGTGGTGTGATAGTTGTAGCACCCCTTCCTCAGTCCCAGATTGAGGCTTTAAAAATCTAGATAGACCTTGCTAGTAATTGGAGAATATTCCCTCCAGTTTCCGTGTGTGTGTCACATGTGAAATCTGAATTCTTACCAGACCTGATTTTAGATATGATAGTCATCTCACCACCACCAATAAAACCTCTTGTTGGTGACTTGCCATGAACATACCTGCAAGTAAATCATTTTTTTGGGGACAAAATGGCAGTGGAGTGACATCTGATGCCTGCCAACTGAAATACACATTGATGTAGAGTTCCTATGTCCACACATCCCTTTATGAGACAAAGCTAAAAATCTGAACAGGGTGATGATATTATCATATTATCATTATCATATATTGTCACTTGGGAGGGGTCTGAGGACTAATCTCACTGTTAAGCCACTATTAGTGAGGAAAACAGAATATTAATTCGTGGGAAAAAATAAAGATTCTACTTTTGGGTAGGAGGGTAGTACCAAAGTGCAAACAGACACTTAGAAGGAAACTCTCTGTGTTAGATGAAAACGTCCACATGTAAACATGTGGGAGTGGTGTCTTCTTGAGAGCTCTGATAATCCACTTGTTACAGCAGTGTCACTGATGGACGACTGAGTGTGGTGTGGGCCGGTGATGAAGGGCCCAGCACCTCAGACTCTACTCAGATCCTCCGCGTAACGTCAGATCAGTGCGGCCTCTGCTTGTGGTTTTCACTCCAGTGACGTATGGACCGGCTTCTTCTGAACAGGCAGCTTCACATCTAAGGTAAGGTCACTACGAGAAATTTTCCACCTCCACTGCAGAACTTGACATCAAGTTTGACTTGCCACAGCGTGCTGCCGCCTACACGGCGACAACACAGGGAAATATCAGCGCTCTAAGAAAAACCCACAGCGCTACCGAGTCAGCATATTTTGGAAGTCTGAAACACTGCCAGTCTGGTTTTGGGAATGTTGGTATTGCCTTTGTTGCTGTTGCCGTTGTGCTTGCGGCAATTGCTGTGCTTGTGGCTGCTGCTGGATGTATCCCACAGTGCTTTGCTGTGGGACATTAGTGGTGTGTAAGAATGCTGGAGTAGACCCACCATGCACAAGTCCTTGAGTCATCTGTGGACACAAAAGCAAATGTGAATGTACTCTGGCCAGTTGGCAGAACCCCCTTCACTAAGTTTTATCTTTCTTAAACAGTTGCTAATCTTGACTGAGATGCATGATAAAAGTATACATGAGTGTTATCGCTGAATATTTAGATTTAGTACTCTGCAGTACCTAAACAGGGGTTGTAAACACATGTCAGGCATAAGGCCTGAATCTTATGACTCTTCATAAAAGCAAAACCCTCCCAAGTATTACTAGTTCTGTTACAATGCAGAATAAAGTGAAGGCTAATGTTGGCTAGTAAAAAAACGGCATGCTCTTTAGCAAATTTCCACATCTACTGTTTCTTAAAACTGACATATTGGTCCCAGTAGCTACTGGAAAATAAAGAATAAAATAAAGTACAATAAAAGCCTGATACAGAGACAGGATTGCTGTCTTCAGCACATAGCAAAACGCACCTTAATGATCCATGGTGGCACACTACTCATTCAATAAATCTCACAAGAAAAAGATGAAATAAAATACAGTGTTGGGGTATGTAAATATGGAAAAACTAGGAGACTCTTCTAACCCTGTAAAATTTAGACCACCCTCACTTCAGCAAAAAGAAAATAAATATATAACCCTCCCCCTTCTCTGATGATGTTTCTCAGGATGTTTTGGCGTGTAAAGGGATTTAGGTAAGCTACTTATGAACTGTGTTTCTCCACCAGACTAACAAAATTTATCTGTGGTAAGTTTTTTGAATGGCTGGGAGGAAACATGATAAAAAAAAAGTAAAGTCTGAAGAAAATAATTCAGTATGACATGATTTAATATCTGATCTAATGAATTTTGATTACATCACAGCTTTGTTACAAAGCTGAGATTTTATAAGGACTGAATGTAACACCAATCTCTTCGTTAACACCCTGTGGGAATGGCACTGTTGCTGTGGTAACTAAGGATTGAGATGCAGTGTAATACCTAAAATTATCATAAATCAGTAAATATAAAGCCTGAGCATTATTATGCAACAACCCATTACTAAATATGGATTTTAAACTCAAACATATGCTAGTCGAAACTATACACAGTGACTGATATCGCTGCATCACCGCACAGCAGATGGTCGTCGTACCTGAAAGAACTGCTGGGGCTGCTGTAGCTGCAGGGAGTGCTGAGAGGCCTGAGGCTGAGTGTGGTAGGCTGACTGGGACTGATGTGAGATGAAACTGTTGTGTGGGAACATAATGGGGGACGTGAAGACCGGAGAGGGCACGAGGACAGCATTGCAGTTGACCTGCTGCATGGAGAATGAGGGGGCCATGATCTGCTGCTCCAAGGTGTATCTGTATGGAATGTACAATGAAGAGCTCAGTCTAAATGTGACATTATACCACAGCAGGCTGTGTCTGTGCAGGCTAATTAAAACAGTTCTCACATGGTTTGGGAGATGCCCATGTTGCACTGAGAAGGCTGCGAGGTGACACTGCTAGTGGGAACCAGCGTCTGCATTGGCTGGTTGAGAAGCATGCTGCAGAAAATAAAATCTGTTACTGGAAGAATTCAGTCTGGACAGCTAAAAAAAAAAACCCAATGAGAATGAGGTTTTCAACTTAAAATTTTCCTCTAAAATAGTATCAAGGTAGTACAAGAGATAAAAAGGAAATTTTTGATGTTAGCAGAACTTTATTTCTGAAATTATTTGGAGCCAGACTCATATTTAGAATTAAATTAACCAGAGAAAAAAAGCAAGGAAAACCTGACCACAGAAATTGCTGATGTGAAAAGAACCAAAATTGTTCAAACTTTGTTTGAAAAATGTCTTCATGTAGGATCTAATTGCTCATAACAATCAGAGAATACATTTTCAGGGTCTTCGAGATTCAGAATATCATAGTTTAGCAGTAAAGTACATGTCCTGTAATTTCAGGATCCTATAATTACTTCAAAAATTACTTTCTGTGTGGGATGGCAGAAAACTGCTTAATGCTCTTCATAAAACTGACCGTATATTACTCATTTTTAATGTCTGCCAGTACTGTCAATATGGTTTTGACTATTATGTGTCTCTTTCAGGACTCTCACCGTAGTTGTCCATCTTGGCTGAACTCGTTGTCGGTGTGTCTTTGGTTTGCATCCTGCAGAGGCCTCGTGTTGGTCTGAGAGAACATCATGGGGTTGCTGTAGAAGGGCATTGTCACACTTGTGTTCGTCTGCACGGGCAAACTCACTGACTGTACCTGCCCGCCCCGTGCAGTCCTTTGCTGGACCTACGATTAAAAAAAATAAAACACACGCTGAACTAATCAGAGATACCATACACTTGTTAACAGCGTATTAAAAACAAGAGAATCCACCAGTTAAATTAAATAAATGTCTAATCTGCTCATCCATCCTTCCTACATGAAAATAAAGTATTGCTACAATGCAAACAAAGCACAAACTGCATACAGCATGTGATTAAGCAACTGAATATGAAGCTACACCCTGTTGTTATGATGTTTATATCTTTCAATAACAGACTTCCTCCCATTGTGTTATTATCCTCTTAACATTAGAGGACAGCTGTGTGTGTTTGGACATGTTGGTTGTTTCAGATTTGCATTTTCACTTGAACAGCTCTGTACCTGTGTTGAGGGTGAGCTGTTTTCTCTCAGGAGAGAGCGAGGGGACGAACTGTGGGGCCCGCAGGCTGGTGGTTTGGGGTGGCCTGAGAGTTGTCTGATCACCCCTGATTGGCTCAGCTGAGTTGGCCGGCCTGGGCCCTGCTGCTGAGGCTGCTGCTGGGCCTGGCCAAAGTCATTGTGAATAGGCTGCTGTAACAACATCTAACACATACATATAAACAGAAAATATGAATTTATAAAAATAAATAAATAAATATAAATAAATTTACAAAAACTATATAATCATTTTTTCTTGAAAATCCATAAATACTACAGCCAAAAACATTTCTTAAATGTTATTCTGTACATTTTGTAGACAGATTTAATCTGTTCAATGTTTATTCTGTTCCAAAGTCACAGCAGTATGTCTGAACGGCCTTAGGTTTATTCAAATCTATTTAAGGTAACACTAGGGAAAGGGAAGGGCGATCAGTTCAGGTTTAATTTCGATTAGCTCACTGTTAATCTGTTGTGTGAAAATGTGTGTTAGTGTTTCAAATCACAGCTCATCTCATGTCGCCTTCACACCCAGGAGGCAATGACATTCAACAACGTGATAACTCGTCCTTATTAAACACACATTACACCACTCCCAGGGTCTCATCTCTTCTCTGAGCATTTTATGTGGTTATCATGTAGTGAGGAGAATACTGTTGTTGAACTGGTTAGTGCTGGCCTCTTGGTGGGGCCATTCCACCATTACTGTGAGGGGTTAGGTAACCTGATCTTACAATATGACTTCCTCTAACAGCTGATATGGACATGTCCTACCATTTTATGTCTGGTTTAAAGTCTGTGGCTATCTATTTTTGAACAAAATTAAGTGCTTTCCCAATGAAAAAATCAAAACATGTGATTTCATGTTTACTTTTAACTGCTTGGCATGAGTCTTTTACTGTATTCTGTTTTTAGACTTACCTGGAGGTTAGCCAGGTGAAGCTTCTCCTTAATGTCGTGCAGCTCCTGCTGCTGTGTCTTAATGTCAGCCTGCAGAATGCGAGTCCTCTCCTCCAGCTGCTCCTTCAGCTGGTTCATTACACCGAGCTGAGGCTGCTGCAGCTGATACATTGACGACTGCTGCTGCTGCTGCTGCTGTGTTTGCTGCTGCTGGAAATACATGATCCAAAAAGATCAGTTAGGAACAGACATGAGAAAAGTTTTCTTTTTTGTACTTTTTTTTCTTTCCTTCAGACAAAGTTATGGTAAACTTGGCAAGCTGTATGATCAGTTGGTATGCATCATATAATGGTCTATTCTTGTGAGCCATGCACTTTTTCTGGGAAATACTGTAGGTCTTAAAATAATATGGATGAGTGATTTATATATACAATACAAACAGTTCAGATATAATCTTAACAATTATTTCTTTTTTTTCTTTTTCACTTGGTTTTATGACATGATCTTATAACTGCGCCTGGAGCTGGAGGCACAGATGAACACATACAGCAGCAACAGTTGTAACAGTAAGATACTGTACAGAAACAGAACAGAGCGAGGCAACAGGCAGGAGAGGAAGTCTAAACACTAACCATTGCGGAGTGCTTGCTGCAGGTAGGAGAAAGGGGGAGACTCATTTGGGGAACAAGGTCAAAGGAATTTTGTCTTTGTGACAGATTCTACAGGGGAAAATGACAAAGTTTTAAAATTTTGCACAATCTGTGACATGATATTGTGCCAACTTGGTGCAGTTGTTTCTCACTGACCAGTTTATCTCTAAAGAAAGAGAGACACACGGAAGCGTTCAATAAACTTACCTTTGAACTACTAGGCTGGAGTCTGGCAGATGTCTTCTCCGTCCCAATGGAAGCAGACTGCCATGATGGTGTGCAGGCCTCTGTGTAGGAGTTAGCTGCTGCAGAAGAGACAGTTCACCTCAACGTCATAATCATTGTTTTTCTGTATAGTTGAAAACCACAGCAAAGGTACTGCTCTACTCATTTCAAGAGTGGGATACAGTTTCTTATCTTGTCAACTGCTGATACGCTCACATACGTTGCTTCCAGTTATTTTTCCACTTACACAGGAATTAAGCATTTCCAGCAGGAGTTACTGCTTTGCAGATTTAATTTGCCCTGTGTTTGCCTCTTAGGCTACAAAGAGGCTACTGCCTAACCCTGTGACTCCTGGATGTTTGTACCTATGGCCTGAGAAGTGGACTGCAGGCAAGGCTCAGGGCTGGAAAAAAATGTATACTCTGCACTTTTTTCAAGTGAAACAAAAATCACCATTGAATCTATATTTTTCTCCATGGTCAATATTCTCCAGACAGTACAGGGCAGCACTATCTTCGTGCTCTCTATCATAAAGATGTACTTATAATATTTATTATACAGTATCAGGTCAAATAAGCAAATTAGATTTTAATTTGCAGTGGTGTATGAATGAATGGAGAATTAACATAACTTTTCCATTTTTTTATGCACATAATAATGTTTATTGGTTGAACTGATATAAATATAAATGCACAATAGCATTCATCGTTCCATTGCAAAAAGAAAAGGTGAGAAATGACTGAATGACATAAGATATATATTGTATAATTCTCAGGAAACAAACACCGTACTGTAATGCTTATTAATATTTCATTCTACAATCTCGCCTCTTTAAAAGAGGTGGATTGTGGATACTCATATGTTTCTTCCTAAAAAGAGTAACCACTGACCTTTTGAGATAAAGCCAGAATAACTTATGAAATGCATTTCTTTTCTGGTTGTATAACAATGCTGCTGATTCACTAGCCCCTGACTGCCACCTCATTCTATCTCTGACTTAAACCCACAAACTATGATGCATTCAGTTTTCTCATTGTAGTCGACACGTAATGAAGCAAATACAAATGAGTGACTAATCATTGCTCTGACAGATGTAGCTTTATGAGTGTGTGTGAGAATAATGAAAGTTTGCATTTGTGTAGGTTAAGGGAAGTCAGCAGCAGCAGCCATGTTTACCAACTTAATGAATCTGCCACTGTGCATTGTTCGTAAATATGCAGATGGCAGTGAAGTGTGTTAGTACATTAGACAGTGGGTGGAAGTCAGAGAGACTGCAGGCCCAGAAAAACAGGACATGCTAAAGTAAGCCCTGGAAACATTTCATCATAGATGCATCATCACCCATATGTACAAAGGTAGGTGTTTTTATTGACTTCTGGCCTGCTTAGTTACAGTGGTTTTACCTCTGATTACAAGATAGGAGGCTGAACCATCGAACTTTCTGCAGCCATATAGAAGCTGGATTTCTGTAAATATTGACCGGCTGTTGAGTGAGTTAGCACTTTAGAGAGCAGAGGATGACTCACATGCAGAGTCTGACAGCGCTGTGTGGGAGGACTTCCGGGAGCTGTGGGAGGATACTGAACGTGCACCACTGTTTCTGTCCCGTGTAGGGTCCAGTGTGGAGCAGATGTCCAAGTACAGCTCCTGAGCCTGGAACACAGTGAATTATTCAAAACAGAAGGTCCATTTAAAGCTGACATAAAGACTGACCTTGTAAACATTGCATACTGTATGTAGAAGTACTCTTGACTATTACCTTCACAGAGGAGGGAGCTATCTCAGGTGGAGACAACTCTTCAAGGCCAAATGCTCTCCTCCGTTCAGCTCGCACTTCCGCATAACTGAATAACAGCAGATAGAAACAGCACATGTGACAAATCTACATCAATCTTAATCCAAATCTACTGTTATTTCTGTCAAAACCACC
The DNA here is from genome assembly GCF_002814215.2 of Seriola lalandi dorsalis. Taxonomy (NCBI): domain Eukaryota; kingdom Metazoa; phylum Chordata; class Actinopteri; order Carangiformes; family Carangidae; genus Seriola; species Seriola lalandi. The sequence continues at coordinate 1,134,566 of NW_019524809.1, forward strand.
AACACCCTATACGCACCCCTAATCCCAGGACAATGACAAAGTGTACACGTCCCTCCCTTGACAGAAGTATCCAAAGGTACGCCAATAAGTCCTACCTGACAACAGTGTGAGTACAGACGATGAACTCAGGTTTGGAGTTCCACTGGTGGTACGTGATGTAGTAGTGAGTCTGCAACCAAATCCACTGCTGACCTTTGGTCAGGAAGCGATAATAACAGGATTTACCCTTTCCAAACTGCATTACTGAGGAGAGAAAAAAGAAGACGCACCTCACTGCCATGTTCATGTTTACAGGTGTAACAGGTCAAACCTTTTTATGTGCACTAGTACAGTGGATGGATGCATTTAACTATAACCTATTTGTCAGAGATGGATTAGTAGATCTGGTTGTAAAGGTTGGTAAGAAAGAAGCAACAGACAGAGATGACAGAGTTACTTACACTGCTTGTGACATTGAGCTATAAGCTCCAAGTCGTCCACATGATAGTAATCATAGCCAGAAGTTCCAAGAACCTCAAAGGGTAAATACCCTATGATTGGTGAAGCTCTGAAACAAAAAGAACATGTTCAACATGTAAGAAAGACAAATCCCTGCTAAAAAACTTTCATGGCTGATTGATAGGAGAGGGAAAAACACAAATCTTTTACCTGTGATCTAAAAACAGGAACTTCCACTCAAGGCTGTGTCTGGATGTGAATTCATCACAAGGATCTTCCACATTACACAAATCCTAAACAAAGTCACAGACACAGAGGGAGAAAGTCACTTTCAGGATTTCACAATAAAGCCAGGAATTAACAGTCTTATTTTCTTTTTACCTAGATAGCTGGTAGATTTGATGCAGTACTACCACAATTTATTCCTTTCTATCTTGTTTTCAATTAATACATAAGACTGTTTTCACAACAAATGAAAATATAATGTGTGCAAACATTTGTGGAAATTTTATTTATCATTTTTTTATTTATCATTTTTCTAGGATAAATTAAATTCGTATTGGTTGGTATAATGCTTATTCTACGAAACATGTCACAAAATGTACAGTATAATTTCTGCTGCTCTAGTATCAAGCATTTGGCAATATTGACAGTTTTGCTTACATTTAATCATTTTGTAAGCATATTTGTGCGTCAAAGCACAACACAACACACAACAATTTGCATGTTCTGATTATTTCCTTCAATCTTTAAGTCGTCAGCTTTTGTTCACAATATACTAAAAGTAGAGAGTAGAATCTGTGAAAAATATGTTTTCTGTAGAATTTGAAAATTACATATTAAAATGAGCAAAGGATTTGTCTGGTGTCTGAGAATTGGAGGGAAAAAAATCGTACATGTCATATAAGTTGAGACGCTATTGATCCAGTCATTCCATTTGGCAAAGTCAGTGTAATCAGTGTCTTTTACTTTTTGGAATAAGTAGTGGGGGAGAACTGAAGCCCGTCCAATATATCAGCTCTCTGACCACCCACACATTTCAAGGCAGTAAAGTAAAAATGAAAAGACCTGTCACGTTTTTTTTATCTAAAAAAAGAAAAACCTATTTATAAATGTATATAAACCATCCTGACAGTTATTGTCACATGTGATAAACAGGAGTTTAATGGCACTTGGCCATGCTATACATAACATGCTATTACATTCTCGTAAATGCAAAAACGCAACAGAAGTTAGTCCCACCTGAGCCATCATTGGAGATGTGTGCCATTTTGTAATTTTCCTTTTATGTCTGGACAGGACAGAGGTAAGTATAAACCTGTTACTGTGATCTGAGTTGATCTCAGGAAGGTTACAAGCTTATGACAGTGACTTTAATCGACTGCAATAATTTGGCAAGAGTCCAGATTTCAACTCATTGAGCACATTTGGGATCGGGTGTATCCTAATGATGTAATCAGTTGGGAGGTACACAGTGTGCCACACTGTACCAGTGTGCAGCAAGAAATCTCCAAAGGGTGCTTAACTCAGTCGGTACGGACCTCATGCCTCAGACAAAGTCTCCCTCAGGCCATGGACCACAGCTCATTGCTGTCACGCAGTTTGATTATTGTTGTTTTCAGTACCACCTGTTTTAGTCCTTATAAGGGTAAGAAACAAAGTTACAAGTTTAAAGATCCCAGCTGGTCTTACCTTGAGGAACTGCGGAGTGACTAATCGTACAGTAGCAATGAGGCAGACCTGCTCCTCCAGCGTTGACTGCAGGCTTCTTGGTAACGTCAATTCAAGCCCGTTACAAGAAGATGTAGGCACTATGTGACAGAAGAGAAGGTACATGGGACATTCGTGACATCCATCATAATTTTAACCCATGAAAAACCGTAATCCTAACCCTTTCTTCCAATCAGTTTGTTATATTAATGCTAAATTAAGAAGATACATGGATGACACTTTTTACTGAATGCTTAAAAAATAGACATTTTACAGAATTTTAAATCAGACAGCAACAGTAAGACAGCAACAGTGTAGATAGACAGGAAATACGGGGAGAGAGATTGAGGGAGTGACATGCAGTAAATGGTCTGGCCAGCCAGGAGTCCAACCAAGGACCTGCTTGCTCTTCAGGGCTTTTTACATGTGCTATGTATGAAGAATATTAAAATCCTTACCATTGTTATGAAACTTGAAATCTCCAACAAACTTGACGTACTCGTACACAGGTGGCTCTTTTGGGTCAATGTTGCCTCTGGCAAGATGACAGCAAAATTCAATATGTGCCTCACCTGAAAAACAGCAGATTTTATTTTGAAGGTTAACAGCCTATTCATAATACAGTTCATGAGCACCTTTCTACCAAATTGTCTCAATTCTTAATGAGGTGCTTCTTGGTCATGGTTGTGTTTTGTTTGACAGAGCAGTTAGAGATCTGCAATGTGCAAATGACGAAAAGAAGAAATACAATTCATATGAAACATTGTATACTCCAACACATCTTACAACAGATAATGTTTGATATAGAATATACTGAGGAGAAAGAAAGGGTTCACATCAACAAAGAGTTATGGCATGATGCTTAAGTAATATTTTAATATGATCCTCAATACATTTCTTAATCTCTCTTGGGAGAGTCGAAGGAGATCATACATGCATAACAACTGCACTTTAATCTTCAGTCATGCTCAAATGTCAAGTCTCTGAAAGAGAAACTGACTAATGGAGGGCTTTGACCTGGATAAGACTGTTTTCCAGCAAATTTACTACAGAAGTGCATAATTTGCTAGCAGTTACAGACAGATGATTATTCCCTAAATGCTCAAAAATCTAAAAATTTTGGATGTACAAGTCAAGGTAGTTTGGGCACTTTTAAGATGCTTTTTATGTGAATTCAGCCGATGGGGGAAAAAGCAGGTGGATCAGCATAACTTGCACAGGGACGCAATTATTTTGGTTAAAATCCAGACATTCCTTTTCGTGCAAGAAGGATAAAAGATTGATGTCTCTTTTGAAATGTGCCCAAGAGAAGATGATCACTCCAGACATGGCTCTGTGACAGTGACTGTGCTATTTAGGCTTCTAAGGACAGACCAAGACACTTGCGACTCACCATCTCTCTTCCTCAGAAAAGCCCAATAGTAACATAGGATTAAGGTCAGTGTCTTGAGCCCCAGATACTACATTGCTTTGGATTACTGTGCTAACATAACAGTGATTTAAAGTCTTAACTATGATACTAAGATAGCTCCTATTATTAGCTAAAAGGCTAATCATAGACACACACTCATCAGCAATCCAATAAAGCGCAGACCCCAATTCAGCAACTTGCTCTATATATACAGTTTCAAGTGGCATTATCAGTGTCAAAGCAATCTGTAGAGATGTTCTGAAACACGGAACACAAAATGCCTCTATAACAACCTGAAAAGACTGATACAAACTCAAGTGTTTATTTCAGACAAAGACCTACAAGAGAATAATTTCAACAATCAACATTATATGTACAGTATTTCCCCACACACTGAACGTTTGACCTCCTGGTATCACGGGAGACAATCTACAGGCTTAAACCAGTCAACTTATGTTGTGCTTCAACACGATGACCCAGACGCAGTTTGGTGCTAGAAACAGACAAGGGCCAGACGTGTGCAGAGAGGCCGCCCAGTAGGATACTCACTGTCAAGGAAGTCAGCAGCAATGGGGTCAGTCATCAGCATGTGGGATGATAGCAGCTTATACACCTCCCCGTGTTCCCGCTCCGGGAGGAAATTCAAGATATTTTGGTCCACCATATCTGACTGGTGCAAAAGGAGAGATGGATGATGGTCAGTCTTTTGGGGAGTATGTGATATGTAACAGTGTTGCTGTAGAAATAGACATCAAATTACATGTTGTATAATTATTAAGCACTGGGAGCCTATCTCCATTTCTGAATTTTAACTTTTTTTCAGATTCATAATTTAAATGTAGTGCACAAACTATCTCTCGTAAATGTGTTTTGGGAATAAAAATTTAATTAACATCAAGGCAAACTAATAAAAAAATCACATTCTAACATGTCCTGGATCAGATCAGGCGAATTGCAGCTATCAATTTATCAGTGCAAGTCAAACATTAGTCAATAAATGTTGTTAACATGTAACTTACAGTATTTTAGCTTTCTCACTTACCGGTAAATGGCCAGTAAGTGAAGACACACTGTCGGATACGTATATGATGTTTCCATCTGTAGTTAATGCTACCAAGAAACCATCTAGGGCCTGTAAGAAGAGGGAAAAATTGGGACTTTGACAATGAGGCTAGGAGTTTGTTAAAAATTTGAGCTGCTAACCCTAACCCTAGACACACATCATCCTGAGCTTTACCTCCAGCATTAGCTGAGTGAACTCCTCATTACTGAGGAATGAAGGCTTCCAGTCCTGTCTCACATCACAGGTTTCATTCTGTGCAGTGATGTCTAAAACAGATGGAGGGTGGAGTAAAAGAGAAGGTTTAAGTCAAATGAATGATGGAAACTAAACATTCTGCCAGAAGTGTGTTAGTTAATTCCAGAAATAAGGGGAGGGGGGTCTAAAAGTAGAAACAATTCTACTAGAGTCTTTTAAAATTTGTCAAACTAAGAATACATGTTGTATACAGAGTACAATACATTTCCCTACCTTTCTGTTTCTGCAAGAAGTCAATAGTTCTCTGCAATATGGTTGACTTGTCCATCTTGCGCGGATGGCCTTGGCCCTGCAGCATGGTGCATAGCTCCTTGATGAGTACATTGAATTGGTCTCTTCTTTTCTTTTCTGATTTGTTACGGGATGCCCTTAAGATGTCAGCACATGAAAACAATTAGAAATCAGTGGAATTAAAGATGAAAACTAAGCCAATCCAGAACCTATAGTTTGACATTTATTTATCCTGTTAAGGCTGGGGGTCTAACGGCAGCTCAGTGCTAATGAAAATGAACCTGAGATTGATCTAATCTGTAGCTAAAAATAACTGTTATAAAGACAGAGCATGACAAACGCAAAGTAAGTAACAAGTAAACACAATTTAGGTCTTTAAACAGACAATTACAAATTAGGTGATTAATGCAACTGCTTTCACCACCACCATTTTCAGCAGACAAACTTTGATAAACCTGCTTTGCACCAAACAGTAGACAGAAAAAGCTCTCCACAGACTGAATGTGGGAAGTCTAAGTCATCAAATCTTGCTCTGGGTCTTTTACGTGTGTAGGTAAGCAAGCCTTGGTATCTCGTTAGCCATGACAACATAGCTCCACTCTAGGTCCATAAGCTTGTTTTTAATTTCCTCTGTCCCTTGTGGCCAAAAGTGTAATGCATCTTTAATTACAAAGAGAATTATATATGTGATTTAAGATGACTCTTTTGATGTTGACTAATCTGGAATTATAGAATGAATAAATGTTTTAAAACATTTAGTAGTTTGTGCAATTAGAATTTATTCCTACAAACTAGAATTACTGTCTCACATTGCCTCTGCCAGCCAGTCAAGTTGCAGGAAATATGGTCACAATCTAGCCTTCTGTTCCTGAGTTACAGTGCTGAAAGATGGCCAGATGTGTTTGACTGTTTGGATATAAATTTCATCACAAATGTCATCATCATTTTATCCTATTAGACATTTGTGTTACATTGTGTCATCACTGGTGTATGAATATTTCAGTTATGGCCAAAAACATGTTTTGTGAGGTCACAGAAGCCTTGAACTTTGACCTTTGACCACCAAATTCTAATCAGTTCGTCCTTGAGTCTAAATGAATTTTTAGAACAAATTTGAAGAAATTCACTCAAGGCATTCAGAAGAATTGAACGTCAGTCCAAAAAACCTGAAATGCTGGAGGCATAATTGCACATTTCAGCAATGGGATCATAACAGGTATTTTGGTGGAACTGGAACAAATTTGATTTGCAGAAATTAGACACAGTTTCCCCAATATTAAGGTCAGCAATAATTTTCATATGTATGAAAAAACACCAGAAACACCTGATACCAAATACTGCCTAGAGCCATTCTATTGGGGAATAATTAAACACATGTTAACTGTATTACAACTAACTAAAAAATGGAATTTAAAAAATGTGTGAAATATTATATTATATTTGACAGTTAGCAGTATCAAGAGGTGACCCCTTGTGAATGCATTTTTACATGAATTCAATTCAGTCAATTTTACATCTAAAGTTATGCTCAGCCTTGATTTTCATGAACCTTATTCTTTACTATAATGTCACACTGAAGCTACAAGCGTATTTTGAAATTATTAAATACCACCAAGCATTTTTTTCATCCCCATTACTAAAGGAGCAGAAAGAGAAATTAACTTCTGAAAGCTGTATCTAAATGAGTTAAAACTTCTATGCCCTGTATTTTACACAAACATATTCATTGCGGTATATTCAGTTCAATACAAGTCCAAACTGACAAACTGATATAAACCTGCACAGAAAGTTGAATACCTTTTTGCCCTGTCTTTCTCATCTTCATCCATTAAATCTTCCACGCAGCTGTTTGTGCTAGAAACAGAGAGGTGCATGTTAAACATTTGTTTAATCTTTTTTACACATTATCACTGCAGATATTATCTGAAGCCAGAACAGCACATTGGACCTTAATGTAGCTACTAAAACAGGTTCATTAATGGCAACAGAGATGATCAGTCATAAAGCACTGGGATATATGTAAACAGCCACACCCAAATAAGACTTTAACCTGAGTATGGGCAGTAGCAAGTTCTTGCCTGATGAACAATTTCACTTCAAGTGCTAACGGACTTCTGCTGCCCAAACCCAATGCTTTGTCAGATTCTACTGAGTTCAGGTTGTGTTGGGGCTTCAGGTTCAGGTTGGGATCATGTTTGTGTATTTTCAAAATTGCACTTATTAAAACATTCCAATCTTTCACTCTCTGAGAGTGCCAATTGTCTGTATCTATGCATGTCATGGGTTGCAAGTGGAGATGTACTACCCAGTAGAAAGAGAGAAAAAGAGAGTAATATTGTAGCATTAGCCTGATGACCTAACGGTCAGTAATGGATGAGATAAAGCCAAAATAAAGCGTCAGGTTTAGGTTCAAGTTTAAGGTCTGTGCAAAAAACTGTAAATATTACATGGTAGAATCAGCTAAAGACATACAATTATTATGTTACTGAGGTACAAAGATCCTCTAAGGCGTTTCTGGTTTTAAGGTATATAAATAAAAAACTGAATTGAAAAGAATATGCATCAGTAATGAAGTATGATCATATAATAATGTGACAATATGGTATCAACACAAGTGTTTCCTTTAACAGTGTGTCTACACTGAATGCAATGCAACGGAAATACATGAATTGTATAAAGCCTGCATGAATAGGAGAGGAGATTAAGTGGTATGAGATACAGTACGTCATAGAGCCTGCAAGTAAAACAATAAGCAAGCAGTGGAAGTTTAAGTCAGTAAAATGAGCTGTGCTTGTAATCCAAACTCTGTGTGTGAGTGTAATTCTTTGTTGTTATAAATCAATATTAATATAGCAACACAGTGATTCATTTAAGTGCTTTGATTGCATCTGTGTGAAACTGTAGCACACTCCAGCTCAAACTGGGGTAAGACACTGTGCATGACACAAATTTCTTCAGATATTCAGAACTGAAATTTAATAATCGAGATATCTTTTTACACACATTTAACATGTTCTCATGTGCATTGTTGTGTTGTATACAATTACAAAAGTTGCAAATTTCTGTAAAAATCCTAGTCATCTGAATCCTTCTTAACCACTTTCACTGACACACTTGCCTCCTATCATCATCACATGCCTAGTCAACCCACATTCTCATCCATTTCTCTTTATCTCTTTGCCATAGATTGACTGAAAAATGTCTTTCTGACTAGCAGCTCAACTCAATTTATTTCAAAGAAAAAATGTGGGTCTGAACTGTGCAACACATTGAACTATTGTTCAGCAGCTCAACTGATGAATGGAAAAATGCATCTAGTCTGCGTTATCAGCTAAAAAAAAAAAAAGCCAGGGGCATTTTGTGTTTAATAAATTTCTTTTGAATTATATTGAATAATTTTTTAATTATTAACCAATCATTAACCATTTAGCCATGAATGTGGCTCACAATCTACAAAGGAGATTGTTTAGAATTTGTATGTCAAAGCCAAATTACTCATGTCATGAGTCATCCAGGATATGAGACATCTGGTAAAGCAAAGTAGGGCATTTACATGCACACACAACATATCCCAGCTGAGGTTTCTTTCAACATTTATGTGTATTAATGCAACATCTCTGCTATGAATAATTAAAATGTTGAAGAACAATTTGAACAATATAGAGGATAAATACATATTGATTAGAAAATTCACAAACTCACTCCCATTCCCGGCGGGTGGATGGACAGGGGCCACCGAAGTCAGAAAGGTTGTCCATAGTCACTCCCTTTTCCAACCAGGCCCTTTCTGAAGTCTTATAAGTCCCATCCGTGCTGACCTTGTCTGAACGCTCTTTTGGAAAATTCTACCGCAGACCAGCTGCCCACCACTGCCTCCAGTTCACCAAAGAAACACCAAAACCTGTGAACACAGACAAAACTGATTACAGCATCCTGAAAGTGGGCATGTTGCTCAGGATGAAAAACTGTGTTGCATAAATTCGTGTTAACATAAGGTGCTTTGTTGAAAAGCCATAATACAATGTAAAGTGCATAAAGCATCTTCAGTTTCTACCAGTACTTCATCACTAAAGAAGGGTTTTTGCACAGGAGGAGCTCCCTTGACCTAGAAAATTGTCTGAAGCAGACATCTCTTTTGATAACCCAGCATAAAAAAAAGAGAGAGTAGAATGGCCACCTCCTCCAAACTAAGAACTCAAAGACTGGAGCCTTGTTCAGCAGCAATGAAACAACATAAGGATGTATTCATTTGCAGTTATCAATGACGTTTCTGCATGTAAAAAAAAAGGTTTTCTTTTTCTTCATGTGGTTAACAGAACATAAATCATGTTAGTCACCTAAAAAATCTGAAATACTCACAATAACAAAGAGCAGTTATATTATTCAGAGTCATCATCATGTTCCAGTTGGAAAACAACAGACAAACTTTCCTTTTACCTTGATTAAAATAGTTCATGGTTTTGTGGTCTAGAAATATCTTACATTGTATATATATTATATCCAAATTATAATTACAGTTGGTGGGTGATGAGAATTCAGGCAGTCATCTGTGTTTGTCTTTATTTCACATCCACGTTGAGTGATGTACACAAGTGGCCTCTGGGGAAACTACCAGTTATTGCATTTTCCATCATCAACAAGTCAAATGAGAGCCAATATCAGTAGAGAAATATTTGGTAACATGGAAATGTAAGAGTGAGTTGGTACAACCCTGAATAATTACCTCCTTAAAGATTATTAGTCTCTATCTAATAAAAGAAAATTAAGGTTAACACTTGCCTTAAAACTAGTCTGAGCAGGTTTGTATGCCCCTTTTTGCAATAGAAAAGCAGTACAATCTTATAATGAAATAGAGCTATTTCATTATAGGAATATCTTTTTAATCTTGGGTTTCAATATTCCCTACTAACCCATTTTTCTCTCCTCCCATAGCATATACGAACATACAACTGTAGCTGTTTAACCATCATTTCAGTTGTTTATCACTAAAATGACTTTATCCACAGTGATGTAAATATGTAAAGACTTATTAGGAAAGCATACATTTCAAGTGCAGCTCAAGACATTTCTCAAAGGTGTAACATACAGTATAAGAGGAAAAAAAATCAAGCCAGTGACAGTCAGCTGATTTTAGAAACTCATTTGTCAGTTTACTACTACGAGATTGATTTGCATCAGCACTGGACACATGGGATTTCTTTAAATTATAATATGATTAAACAGCAATGTCTTACCCTTGTGACATCTCCCCATGTAAGTACTGATTATGTCTATGGTTTTATTCAATAAACATTTGCGTCATCACTGAAATCCTCAAATTCATACTCTCTTATCAGGCAACATAATCTCAAATAAAATCCTTATGTGTAGAATTTGAAAAATGTGAAGAATGCCTCTAAAAGATTATAATCTATATTATATATCAGTTGATATACCAAAAATCCCCACTGGTAAGATAAAAGCATGCTACTTATGCGTTGGTTTCAGGTTAACTAGGTGAAAATCTAAAAGCTGCTTCTTCCTTTAAAACCCAACAGTTGTTGTTGACAGAACTGTCATGCTCATACAATCCTGTTGTTGTCATTCATCCAACAGATAGTTTCTGATTTGCTCCCCTTTTCCTTGCCTTATCGCAATCTTCACTGTAAAAATCCTTGTCCTGTTCAGGAGGCACAATCAATCATTTAACTATAATTTATTTTTGGTTCCTCTGTAATTTAAGTGCATATAGTGATTCACAATTTCTTTGTTAGACCCTTTACTTTGAAATTTAGCTGATGTGCTTCCCTTTTGTCTTGATCATGTTTTAGATGTTTCTACACCTTGATTGGAAACCACCTGTGGCAAATTCAATAGATTGGACATGATTTGGAAAGGCACACACCTGTTTACATAAATATCAGAGCAAAACCAAGCCATGAGCTGAAGGAACTGCCTGCAGAGCTCAGAGACGGGATAGTGTTGAGCACAGTGGCCTCCATAATTCTTAAATTCTTAAAAAAGTGTGGAACAACCAGGACTCTTCCTAGAGCTAGCCATCCTGCCAGACCGACCAATTGGGGGAGAATTGTCTTGGTAAGAGAGGTGACCAAGAACCCGATGGTCACTCTGTCTGAGCTCCAGAGATCCTGTGTGGAGATGGGAGAAACTTCCAGTGCAGTGTAGTTCCAATGCCGGAAGATGTGTGGGCATACAAAGTGTTTGACTTAAACATAGGAAGCTCAGTTTCACATCCCATTTCCTACTTTAAGTCAGTGATTTTGAACCATGAACATAGTCTCTATCTACTTTGAAACAAGTGTTTTATATTGATATAGAAAAGAAAGCAGTAAAGGTAGCACGGAGAAAGTTTGCAATCATAGCACAGGAATCTCAAGGGATTGTTGAACAACTGAAGACTGAAATTCTACATTGTTAAATTTATAATTTAATTGGCCATCACAATTTTAATGTTTCCTAAATTGTCCATGACATTCTGTTTATGTTCAACAAAAAAACAACAACAACAAAAAACAGTTGCTATCGCTGGGAAACAGTAATGCTTGGTCCGAAACATTTACTGCCTTGACATGATTACTGTCAAACTACTGCTTTAAATGGATTAAAGTGTTACAATGTGAGATGAAGACCTCTTAACTAAAAAAAAACCAAACAAAAAAAACATTACTGAAATGTTGATACAGTAACAAAATGGGAATCTTTTGTCTGAGGTGCATTCTGACAAAACCAGAAAACAAACCTCCTTTATAGACAACATACACAAATTAATAATGGTAAATGAATTTAAAATACTGTTAAAATGCCTATTTGGAAAATCAACAAAAAAGATCTTCAATTTTAGATGCATCAGGAATTCCTTTATGCAGCTTTAACTTATATGTCTTCACTCTACAAAGGTGTGTAAAATGAAACCTAACATATCAGCCTGCATTCTTTTAGCGAATTGAGGTTAATCCACACCTTGCAAGGTTAACAGCTCAAAAACACGAGAGTCTAGTTACACTTGTGCCTTCAGGTATTTAAAACCTTTAACCAGCAACCTGACCTCATGGCAGAAGTCACTACACTGAAGTTCAAGTTCATGACCAAACTCTGGTCTGTTTGTAAACAGGCTATAAAAGAGAGGGAGGTTATTGCTCTGACTATTAATTATTTTATTATTATGCATAACCTTACAAAGAGGAAACTCAATGGAGGAATTACACTGTTTTTCTTGAGAGAATTTAGGTTTCATTTTAAAGTTTAATGGAGGAAAGACACTTGCTGCTTCAACTGCACCTCACATCCTCTATATCGCCTTGCAGGATATAATGCTGTCCCTTCATACATTCAATTTAAGGTCCAGTAAACGTATTTACTAGCTTTTCTGAGGCAAGCAGCAGTTGCATATTTAGTGTTTGTATCCAGTGTTGCATTCCTAAACATCCAACAAATCTTAAAAGTTACTACCAGTCTTATTTACATTTTAAATACCAATGTACTGTAACTGAAACCACTGATGGCTTTGATGAGAAAAAAGTGTATCAGTGTGACTTGCTGAAATCACACAGTCTGCTTGTTGCTGAAGATATACTCCTCCACTGCAAACACACACTGTGCTGGTGTTTGAACATTAAGGGTCACACACACGCTGCAGCTACACCTTGAAATGAAGACTAAAACTATTTGTAATACTGCAACACTGTCATGTTACTGTATCTGACAGATCCTTTAGGGATTATCAACATCTGTGTGTAGCCCCTAGTTAATGATGAATTATACCGCTGATGCAATCAGGTTGTTATTGATAGCATCAGTAACTTCACACTAAGTGGCTTCTAAATGGCATTGGGCACAGATGATAGGTTGGGTCCTGATGTTCACAGAAGATATTTCCCTGTAGATGTCAAAGACAGAATACCTGTTTTGACGTCAGTGACTGGGGTGTGGCTGGCATACCAGCTTTAACACATAAGGACTGCATATTGTTGACACACCATATAGTCACAGATATAGCTTAAGAAATCATTGGGCCTCATTCACCAACCATTCTAAAGAAGAAATTTCTTCCTAAAACCCACTTACGCACTTTTTACGAATATTCTGACATTCACCAATGTTTTCTTATTTGGGATTTGTTCTTAGTGAAGAACAGAATCTATGCACACTCAAGAGTACTCTTACGCACATTTGAATGCTGACATGTTTGAGCAAATTAAGTGGTTATTGCATTTTCTTCTGTTCTACAGTTATATAATATTATATTATTTAAATTACAATAATATTTTTGTAATTTATAATATTTAAAAAAAATAACTTTTGTTATTTCTACAAAACATTATGGTCTTTTAAAATAAATGAACGCTACATTAACACCTAACCGCTCGTTTGTGGCTCACTTCCTGCAGCAGTACCTCCACTTCAGAAATACTAAAATTCCTTTTGCGTTTTGATTCCGGTACGACGTCTTTAGATTTTCGTTTTGGCATTTCCTCAACTTTCCCTCACGGTATCTCTTTGTGGACTGAAGAAGAAATTGATGAATGAGGCTGATGAGTCCTTAGTGCATTAGATAAGTATAAAATCCAGACTTTTTACCTCATAATGCTAATGTTGTAGCATGCATGGTGTTTGCTCTGTATTTCATATAGCAGTGCAGTTTATCTTTAATCTACTTTAAGCACAAAGACCAAAAACGCCTACTCTGTTGATCTATATCATACTGGGAAAGAACTGCCCATAATGTATTGTACAACTCCCAAATTAGAGCTATGTCTTGCACAATTACCTTGCATCCTTGCATCTAGACAGAGCCAGAGCCAGTTTATAAATAATTCAACTGGTATTTTTTCTCCTGACTTTGGGTTCTTATTACTATTACTATATAAATTTGTCAGTAATCATTGATTTAACCATAGCATTTACATTGTAGTAGCTATGCCTTTAATATCTCTGGACATATTAGGCCATTATGGGCAATAATACAAATCAAGGAGCAGAACTGCTTTATGGCAATACTGGCATTATGCATCAGTGTGATGATGCAGCTTTATTTGTCTGGTGTTTAATTCTCTGGATCAGCCAAAAACATGCCCATTCATATACAGTTTCTCAATTGATTTTCCAGAAACTTTATCAGAATAGAAAAACCATATTCTTATCACCCGCTCCTGGTTTTTAACCACCAAAGCAGAAATGGTTAATGAAGGGGACTCACGTCACTGATTTACATACATACAGAAAATTGTAATGTGAGCTATAGTCCATGCCTGAGTATCAAAACCATAAAAAATGCACAAACCACTTTAGGTCACATGTAAACTCCATGAGAAAAATCTGTACTGCTTTCAAAAAAAGGCACACTTTGAATAAAAAAATAAATAGTAAATAATGGCTTAATTAAAGGTTAAAAAATACTTAGAAATGCATTATTAAGCAATAATAAAGAACACACATATTTTGTAAAAATAAATAAATAAACAAATCAAGTGCTAGATCGAACATAAGAAAAAAAAAATCAGAATATTAAAGTCCCCAGATTGAAAGGTCACAAAAAAAGAAATGTTTATCATCACCATTGATGACTGTATTATTCCCCATGACAAATTAAATAGCAAATATTCATAAAGCCATTAGATATAACTGGTAAATTTAGCTTTTTAAAAAGTAGTACTGAAAAATCTCTTCCCTGGAATAGCACAATAAATCCACCAAATAAATTCAGCTAACCACTATTGTTATCAACAGGGGACTTTTTAACAAGGTTTATGATGTTCATGCTAATGTTTCACCTGCTCACACACACTCACACACACATACATGAAAATTAATATCTGAAAGCTTTCTGAAAGCCAACAACATTCTTTAAAAAGTGTTATGGTATTGAACCCAGACAGCTCACTGACAGATGGATGAGTTTTGGCTACTTGTTAATCCAACCCTGAAGTCTAGGGTACTACTGTCTGCTTGCCATAAAGTTTACATTTCCTGACCACCTGCATCTGGTTTTGATCCGGCAGGTCAAGCTGTCAGGTAAACACTAACAGGGCCTGGACAAGCTAAGTTTCAGTCAATCTGGATGTTTATTTAATCTATTTTTTTAGTTTATTTCCAATACTTCATAACACCACTTCACTAAACACTGCAATGTCTATAAACACAAAAAACATGCTAGACCATATTTTTGTACTTAATACATTATATTTGTTTTAACACGTAATGTAATCTGTTTGGATTGTATTTAACATGAAATCATATTTGTACAGAATTACCATAAACTCATTTGCTTTATTTCCCCATAAGATGGTTATTATGGTTAAATATTAATCTAACCAATATACAACTGCTAGTCATCACATATTTAGTCCATATATACAGTATACACAGATGTGTAAACATAAACAAAAATTCAAAAATGCTTTTCAAATATTTCATTTCTATTAACATGTAAGAACAGGTCAGTTTCTCAAAAAAGAAAAAGAAAAGTCTCAGTTTTCTGTTGTGATTTCTGTCTTAAGGAAAGCTCTCTGTAAGTGATAAGGAAACAGGAGGCGCTTTGGTTACACACTTACAAATGAAAAACACTGGAAAGGCCAATGAGTGCACTCAATGACCCTTTAACTTCGTAGTATGTACATGGTAAATAAGTAATGCTACCACACTTCAGCACAGGGTTAAACAGAGGAAATCTCTCTATAGAAAATCATGTCAGGTGCAAATATGAAACCCAAAATGCCTTGAGAACAATAAAACTGTGGGTTAGTCAGAGAAATGTGAACTCCAGTAGACTTAAAGCTGCCAGGTTGGGTAACATCAGCCTGACCTAAGCTTGCTGAGAAATTATTCAAGGAATTCTTTTCCTGTGACATTTAACATTTTGCTATCTAGCGTCTTTGAGGAGCCAGTGACGAAAATCCCTTTAGTGTTTTGCCATGAATGTCATCAGCAATGGTACAACGGAAAAAAAAAAATAGGTTATTTCAACCTTGTAACCAGGGCACTTGATGACAGAGAGCTAAAAACATGTAAGCAGCATTCAAGAGCGCTGAGTATATGTAGCTGCTGATATAGACTCCTGTGTTTGACAAAATATATCTTCAGCCTACACCGAGTCTTGTAGTAAATGATTAACGAGGTCTTGACAGGGGCTAATCATGCGGTCGACCACCTCCACTTTAATTTGGAAAGAGGCCACTCGTGAACTTTGATGTTATACAGTGTAAACGAATGGCAGCGATATGACATTTTCCGCTCCTCTATCAGAGTGACGCGAAACTGAAACCTTAAATTAAATCTCACGTACCTTGAAAACGGGTCTCCAGCAGAAATAAATATCCACAGTTAACTTTAATCAATCCAGTCATTTTCTTTAAACTACAGCATAGCAGCTGAGCACAGCCACCAGCGTCTGACTGACCCGGAGAGAGCTCTGAAAGCGTTAAATTGCATAACAACGCCTAAGTTAATAACGTGCTGTTATTAATCGCCGGTGAGCTGTCTGCGGCTTTGGCAGTCCCAATTTATCAACAACACACGACCAAATTTCTCATTCGTGGTCTTTGTGGGCTGTGTCCGTCTATTTTCCAGGCACTGTACTCCACATCCTCCGCTGGCAGTGGCTTGTAAACAGGACTGAGTGGCTGAGAACAGAGAAAGTAGGTCAGCTGGTAGCTCAATACTCGGCTAACGACGGCAGCAGTATAAGCAGTCGCCTGTGCAACACAACCGAAAGAAACCTTTACTGACCGGGAGGAGGGAGCCGATTGTAATCTTTAACACGTGCTTAATGCATAATAGCACCACACTAAAAGCCATTTAGAGTATTGTAATGAAGAACTGCCTATATGTGTAATATGGATTTGCAACGTAGTTTACACAGGGTGTGAAATTGTGAATGGTACGGTCTGAAGTGAAGCCTAATACCACTTGGCCATGGAAGCATGACAAGTAGCCCTTAATCTATCAGGCAGGTCCACATTTATCTCTGAAGAATAGCCTGTTTATTTCTTGATTTATTTTTATGACAAACCTGAATGTGATCTTAGTTATTTGTTAAATATGCAACCCCAGACTTCTTAGCAGCTTCTTAGCAAAACATTTTCACACTTGTTAATACTGGTAGGCCATTTTAAATCTGTGTTATGTCTCTTCATTGTTCATAAACAACTGAGCGAACCTCATTGGAATTATATTAGAACATATCCATCTATCTATCTCATCTGCTGGCCACTAAGTAGCTCCACTGTAGCAGCTGGAGTTCAGGCCTTACTCAGGGGCAGCAGGGTGTTAATGAGGAGGGGCTACCAAACTTGATTGCATTGAATACCATTATTTCATCTTTGAAGAGAAAATAAACATTGGGTTGTATCACCTAGTTCAGTAGTTCCCAACCCTTGGGCTGCAAAATGAAATGAGCTTTAAAAACATTACAAATTCTTAAAAATCGCCTTTATGTTTCTGTTGATTAAAGTTTAATGTTGTTTTGAGTTGTTTTGATAAGATACTAGTATCAGAATCGCTTAAGATACTGTCAAGAATACTGTATTGGCAAGTTCACAAGTCCACCACCAATCACCAATCTGATCCCACGTAATTTATTAATAAACTTTATAGTTTCATACCCAGATAAAACAGCAATTCTTCTTCGCCACTCTTTCCAACAAATAGTATAACATTAATTATTAGCAAAACATCAGCAATATGTTACACTGGAAAGTCAAACCAGTAAGAACACAATGTGTAAAGTATGAAAGGCTTTCATTTTGAGGAGTGGTACATGTTTTAGAACTAGTGTTGGAACTGTCCTAGAATTTTTTTTTTTATGATTGACATTGATATGGCATTCATGTATCTGTTCATGTTCAAGGGTTTAACCTGAGCCATGCCATACAACAATGACAGCAATCATATCACATCCATTCAGGGTTAGGAGAGTACAGCTGTGGTATCGGATCAGTACTCAGTATGGGCCGATACACAAGTTCAGGTATCAGAATCAGGAAGGAAAAAAGTGGTGCTGGAACATCTTTACTGTTTTTAATTGCTTTTGCCAATTCTTCCCCTTTTTAGTAAATAGTTTACATTGAAACAAGACAAGGAGTCTACAGCTCTGTGAGGCTACATATTGGTGCTTTGAGCTAAATGCTGCAGGCTCACAATGACAATGCTAACATGCTGATGTTTAGGAGGTATTATGCTCAACATGTTCACCATCAAATGCTAGCATGGTAACATGCTAACATTTAATTAATTACCATGAAACACAAAGTACAGCTGAGGCTGATGGGAATGTCATTAAATTTGTAGAAATTTGTTCATAAAGCAAAGCACGGGCCAAATAAAAATTTGGCCTGATGACACTCGATGAAAAGTTAAGTTAGAATAATTTATACTGCGGGAGGGATGAATGTCTGCATCAAATTTCATTATTGAAATATTTCAGTCTGGACCAAAGTGGTGGATGACAGTGCCATCCATAAAGCCACAGCTAACAAGCACATGTGGAGAGTGACATACAGTATAACACTGGTCCAAAGTCTGTTTCAAACCAAGAATATCACTAAACTGTACATGGTATAACTCTTATGACACTGATCCATCAGGACACCAGCTGCTAAGCTGTTTGTACATCGTGATTATCACTAAAGGATTTTTCCCTCTGGCCTGTATTGACTTAGTTATATCTAACAAATTTCTGACAAGGAATGTGTACTTCAGTTATAGATTTTGATATTTTGTCACAACTCAGTTTGTGGCTCTTATTTTGATGCTGTATCTCACAATTTCCTTTTCTTTCAATCCTGGACGTTCAGGTTGCATAGAAGAGTTTCCCTAATAGATGGTCTTGTGATAAAGGCCACTTGTCATATGAGTGAAGAGTACAGACAAAAGAGCACATGAGCACCGACTGCTTTGACAGGTCAGTCTGGTCAATCAGAAAACCTTTAGTGCATGTTCTCAATTAGACAAATGGAGACTCTCATGATGGAGATGGTGAGCAATGGCCTGTGAGTACCAACGGCCTGTTTGAACATTTTTCGCAATCAATAAAGTTGTCAAAGTTGTAAGATGTAATATAAAGAAATATGAAATACTGTGGCTACAGTACAATCTGAGCTGCACAAAAATCTTTATTTTGTGTTCTACATTTTTTATTGCCATATTCTTAAAATAGACAGATTTTATCATTAAGATAGCAACTATCAAACTAACAAAATAAATTTTATTGCAAATCAGACAGACACCAGTCTGTGGACATGTGATTTGAAGTCAAGTCAAAGCAAACCAAATGGCTGCCTCTGGCTCTGCCAGTCCTCCTTATTCAATGTTTTACGATTAAAATTACTCTCCAAGAGACCATGAGCTTGAGACACACAGCTGAGACAATGATAGATATGCAGACCACTTGTCTCAATGGCCATCTTCATGTAATGAGTCACACTTTCCCACAGCCGATTCAGACTGCAGCTGTTGCAGAAGTCCAGATTTTGATGACTGATCTGGCTTATGATATTGTACCATTATGATATAATTTTAACCATCTTGTGAGAAATGGTGTCACAGAAGCACAGCCAGTCTCTCTGGTCCTCCAGTGACTTATACCACACAAACTAAATGACCACATCTTTGTGCTCAATTGAGTGGTAAATCTTTTGTACTGAGATGATAACATTTAAAAACTGTGACTGCAGGTACAGTGGCATCTCTTGCACACAGTCATTAACACTAAACATGTGCTGTGTATTTAGATATGTGTTTATCATGAAAGCAATGGCTAATCAATCAAATTGTCTGCTGAGCTTCTAACCAAGCAGCCACAATATGCTTCTTATAGAAAGGTAAAAGCAGACATTCATTATATTGGAGTTTATGAACTAAATAACAGTAAATCACATAGGACATAAAATCCTTGTTCTGCACCTCTGTATTGGTTGAAACTTTCAAACATGTTACATTTCAGACGGACTCAACACAGTGAGGCCACCAGGCACCACAGAGGCCCCCAACTACACTGGCCAAATTCAATTCCCCACGTTGGCCCTTTCTGTGTGGAGCTCCCACTGTGTATCACACTGCTGTTCCAGTTTCTGTCATGTCTGCAAGACATGAAAGTCAGGTGGATGACAGACACTGAGTTAGTAGGTAGGGCTGGGCAAAACCAAATGGCAATAATTTTCTTCTCAGTAACTAGGGTAACTTATAGGTGATAGCTGATAAAAATAACACTACATATAACCATCAGGAACAATAAAATTATTGTTACTGTACCCTCCCAAATGAGGAAATTGCTGGTAAAAGTAATCCAATCAAATCAACTATACGGTAATTGTTTGGCTATTATAAAAGTGATTCAACTCAGAATGAGACACTATGCAAAATATGCTGTCAACCAGAGTAAACTAGTATTAAATTAGTACCGATGCACGTGTCATTATGTCTGCAACTGCGTGTTTCTATAAACACTTTTTCTACCATCAGCAGCAACCATGGGGGTCAACCAAAGCAAGTCATTTGCATCCTAGTTTTTCGCTTCATTTTAAAGCCAAACTTTCAGAGTTAAATGTTGATACAAATAATTGTGATCTTTTATGTTTCAATCAAGAATGATCACTTAAAAAGGTTTTGTGTAGCAGAGTTTTCAGTTTTGTATGGGGTATTCTACTATATCACTACCAACATTTATTCAGTCTGAACAGCTGAAGAAATTAAAACTACCACTGATTTTTCTTTATTTACATTAATAGATACAAGCAAATTTGTATTTTTTGTAATGTAAATCCATGTTTACTTTGTACGGTTAAAATGTTTTCATTCAGCTAGATCTATTAAATTAAATGGGGGCTTTTAAATGTGGAGTTTGCATGGATGGGTGGATATTATAATGGACCTTAATGGTTTCTTGAGTCTTCAGTTATCAGAAAGTGTCAGAAGAAATGTCAACACTACAGCCCATTCCCTTGCAGTTTGATAACTATAAAGAGATATCTAAAAAAAAAAAAAAGCTATAACAAGAACAATCCATAACTCACACTAAAATTAATTTTACTGTGTAATAGCAAAGTGATCTTATATGAACACAACAGTAAGAACACAAACAGCATGAGGCCACGTGTAATGTACATTTTAATGTATGTATAGTTTAATCTACTAAATAAGAAATAAACTTTCTATTCAATAAGAAAGTATAAATGTTTTCAACCTCTGTACCATCATTTGAACACAGCTTTGATCATAAAAATACATGAAGTATGAAGTGAGATAACAAGGTCTGTCTTGGTTTATATTGCTATCAGATCTCGAAGACCACAAGCCAACATTGAGGAACTGTGGTTTACAAGAGCTTGAAAAGTAATCAGTTCTATTTATACATAACATTTGATAGAAATGGGTGCAATAGACTGTGTCACATAAATGAAAAAAGACAAAAAAAACATAGATGATGAATAAGTGATGCAGGAGTTGAAAACTCCTGAAACAGCGTATAATTAGGCCACAGAGCGACGTTGTGGCTCCACATGGAGATGAGAGGTAACTGTCTAAAAACTGACCTTCAACACACAGAAATCATGCAACATGATGTCAATAAACTTCACACAGAACATTCGTATTTACCAACCTGTCTAGTCTGTGATTGCTTTACACCAAAGGATACTAAAAGGATGAGAAAGGCAAAGGTTCTACAGAAATTTAGTTCATTTTAGCAACTCATTCACAATAGTTCCTGCAAAGTAACAGTAATGTATTTGCATTGTCTCTTAATAGTTTTTGTTTTTGCTATCAATTCTTTTTCCCTCAAGCTCCAATAACGCATGCATAATGCTTAGTCAGCCACAGAGGGCATTCATTTTCTTCAACAGCCTGATCAATTCTGAAGTTCTTAACTCAACAATTTATAGCACAAATACCTTCTGCTGTGTAACTGACAAATAATTTCCTTTGGGCCAACAGAGCAAATCTAAAGACTGTGATTTAGCATGGATGGGCTTCTCTACTGCAGCCAAACTTTGTGGCTTGCAAAGATAAGACTGGTATATTTTATCCATGCTAGCAGCATGGCTTTAAGGATGACAGTGTTGATCTGTCGGTCAGTTAAACTATTTGGTCCACATTTGATCAGGATTCCCAGATGATGTATCCTGTTCACATATGTGGCTTTGAGTGAAATGTCACAACAACTATACTGGATGAATGGCTATGTGAGCTGAGTACTCATGTTCCCCTCAGGATAAATTGTAATAGTTATCAAAATGACCTTTCATCCAGCACCATCATCAGCTAAAATTTTTGCTAAAAAGATTTGTCCAACACTTTGCTTTATGAACACATATATGCAAACTAATGACACCCATATAGGCCGCATCTGTACTTTGTGCTTAGTCCAAATTAGCAATTTTTTGCATGCATACACAGAAAACTAAGATGGTGAACATGGTAAACATTAAACCTATAGAACATAAGCATGTTAGCATTGTCTTTAGGAGCATGTTAGCATGCTGATATTAGGATTTTGCTCAAAGCACTGCTTTGCCAAAGTGCAGTTTCACATGCAAGTCTTGTTAAATAAATATCTCACCTAATATGATGTACCTCTAAAGTTGCAAGCTAAAGTGATATCTCAGAGTAACTCAGAAGGGTTTATTGACATATTGATGCAGGGTGAGTTGCTGCTTGTTATTTAACAAAACTGAATTAATGCCAATAGAAAATACATACACAAATTGGTACTAAACAATGCTGAGGAAGTGAACAATGCCAGAATGATGATATAGGATCATTCTGAACTAAATTGCTATGCCAGCAACCAACAAGTGTGAGACATCTAAGATTCATAAAGATCTCCCACATTTTACTGCATTATTCACCATCCGCCTACATAGAGATTAGTTCCGCTCTTTTATGTAGGTCATGCTATTGGATAATGAGATGACATTTAGTGCTGATAAGCAGGCCTCACTACATAATAAATGCTTAGTGTTGGGTTCTTTACATCCTGTACCTTTGTCCAAACTGCTCGCCTTTACATCAGTGAAAAACTGGATTATTTTGATAATCACTCAGACATTAAGCCATATTGCCTCTAGCTACATCTGTGATACTGGTATTGATGATGTCATCGTAGCCCTCTGCTGAGGCACTGACTGTCATTAATTAGACTGTGGCACTGCTGTTCACTCTGTGTTCCCATGGTAACAATGTGTGGTGTCTATTTTCCCCCAACCATGGCAACTATGTCCATTAAGCCACTGGTTTCCATTTTCTTCAGGTCTAGGATATTTTTCATACACAAAACCCATTTGTTAGTCTGATGAATATTAATAAAGTTCCTGGCTGTACGCTTTCATCACTGTAACAACCTATACTCACTCTCAATACATTGTAACAGCAGTGATGCCTATTTAATACTGGGTTTAAAGATAGGCTAAAGAGATGATTTACTTGGTAACTAACTGTTTTTTTCACAAATAAAACCAAAAAATTGAATTAATAATCCCTGTGCTTGATATCAGATAATATTGTATATAAAAAAAAATCTCAAATGAATACTGTAATTCACAGCTTAGAATGATATAGATGTCGAAGATGTAAGATAGCTGAAGCCTTATTTTAGATAATTGGCAATAATAAATACATGGAAAAAACTTTTAAGATTTCCTTATTTAGGGTAAGACTGATGCCTAAATGTTTCAAACATCTGAGCTTTGTCCTCTCTCAGAAAGATAAGAACATCACATCAGCCTTAGATGTTCCACCTGCAGTAACTGAAGAAAATCACCTTATCACAGGAAATGGTGGCTCATTTCTGCATAACCACTCTTCTGTCCATTCACACTGTTGGTTGGCTTGAAGTTACACAATGTTCTACTCAGGGACATTTTGTACCACATAATTCAGTATAGATGGAGCACCACTGGCTACGACTTCGGACCTTATCCAACAGCAGAGCAAGGAAATTGGAAAGAAATCACAGAATGGACTATTTGGGGCATTTCTCACTCCAAACAGCATTTTCTTCCATGGAACAGCCAATAGAAAAAAGGCACTGGTCAGTTAAGAAACAAATCATTGTGCCCCTCATGAGCTGTGCTTTCCCATAAGCGTTGTCCATCTCAACTAAGCAGCAGCTTCACACTAATCCCCCCTTGGGCAACAGCTGAACCCTTGCACTGACTGAGCTCTACCCGCTGGACAATCCTGTCACAATAGAGCCTAACACATCCTCACCTGCTGTGCACTAAGGGAAAAACACATGCCCTTTCACCATGCTCTTTATAACTGCATCTGTGTAAACAACCTGCAAGATACTGAATCAATTACTCATTGAAAAATTACTATTTGAATAATCAATGAATAATTTGAATAAACGATCAAGCAAAAATACCACTGATACAACTATTAAGTATTTTTACATTTCATCTTAACAAACCTGGCACATTGGTATTTTGAAGAAATTACTCCTATTACTCCTATATCCTGAACTCCTATTAAAATGTGATGAAAATCATTGGAGATTTTACACATTTTATACACTAAATAAACACTATTTTATAACTAATAACTGATTAATTCAGCTTATAATTTTAGTGTGCAGTAAGCTCATTCCTGCTCAGTCTAACTGTACATTTTATGTAGGTTTTTTTTCAGTCATTCTGTGTTTGCTTTTTACACTTATTCAACAACATTTGTCAATGATTTTGATGATACTTTTCCCAAAGTGCCTTGTAATTATACATTCACAGCACCACCTCACAGTGGGTGGTCACATCCTTTCAATGAGTAACAACATCCTTTCACCAGGTAGATCTACTCTCAAATTTCCTTATAATTATATTCTTTCAACAATTCTAAATGTATTACGAAATTATTTCAGGCCTTTTATTGTCTGATGCTGCTCAGGAAAAGATGCAATTACCTAAGGCAGTGTGTGGGCAAATATGTGGGTCACAATTCTAGGGCACGGGTGGAAAGGGCAATGCAGCTATTTCTTTGTACCACTGTCTCAAACTCAGATTGTAGGTAAAATCTTTGATTACATTATTGTGGAAGGGTATTGATTCTTTTAAAATTCTACCCAAAGAAACATTTTGAGCTGATATCCAGAATAATATCATCATTATGAATTCATCAGTGAGCATCTGTAAAACCACAAGCAGCCGCTCTCTTATGCACAGGCTCTGAACCCAAATAGCCTTCCACAAGCAGTCCATGGAAAAAATGACCTTATGTCTCCATTCCTATCTATTGCTATTTCATTTTCCTTGTTATGAAACGCTGCCGTCCATATTTCCAGAGCTTCCTCCTGAAAGCACACAAATCTCTGTTGTTAAATTCAGGTTTTTCTTAATAGCAGTTCAGCTTGTAGTGAAAAACTTTCATCTCTTTTAGGGAACAGGTAAATAAACAGCTGAATACTGAATTGCACTATGACCAAATATCCATTCTGTCTAACTTTTCATCCACAGAGACCAAAAGTACAGAACTGTAGACATTTTCCATTTCCAGATAAAAGAGCATTTGACATATAAAGTGACAAATGACAACTACCATTAATTCTTCATATTTTTTTTTTGGTAATTTACATTTAAATTTAACTACAGGACACAAATCCAGCTGTAGATGATCTTTCTTTCACCTTTTCACAGAAAGAAAATATTGTGCACATAATCACAATTGATGTCATATTAAGAAAGTGGGTTGATAGCATCTACATTTTTAATGATAAAAAACTGGTTCATTAGTCATCTGGAAAAAAAAAAAAATCACACACACTAGTTTTCAGAGTCACTGAGTGTTGACACACTGATGCCTGATTAAAGTACAATGATATACAGCTAATTCTGATGTTTAAAAAGACAATCTCTGTGAGTGGAATTATGTGCACACATTATTCGGGATAACAGCTCATACCAACAGCAAAGCAGATTTGTCTAGTGAGTGTAGAACTCATGCTTCACTGTGACAATGATTCATGATTCGTTCACCCTGCTGAAGCACCCTTGAGCAAACCTTTAAATCACCTCCAGCTCTGTCAAAGACCCTGTCAAAGAACTCACTGTAGATAGAGGAACAGATTTTCTCTGGAGATTTCCAAAAAGTATCACACATTTTTGGGGGCTCTTAAAAGATACATATCATATTAATATTTAAAGTACTGCAATATAAATCACAGAAATCCTGAGGGAAACAGAAAACGTATCCACTACACTGTACATGCCAAAGAATGCAGGTTGTAGTATCAGTATGTCTTCAGCTAAATGTAAGTAACTGACACTTCTTCATGTTTTCAGGACTCAGCCTGAAAATAAAACTCAAGTATCACTGTGGTATATGAACTCCCCATTTCTATGGTACTATAATGACCAGGTCTTGCCTCTTGACATCACAGATTGCAGATGACCTACTCAACATCAAAAGGACTGAGGAATCTGTTTTGGGAGTGCTCTTTTCATTTCAGCATCAAACCTGACATGCCCGTTTATGGTCTTTTGCTCTGTTGTGTATTTTACTCCACGAAAACAAACCGTGGTGTAATGCACATGCAGCCAACACCCTGAGCTAAAGATCTAAATCACATCTAGGTCACACACAGGGGCTGGGCCCACACATATTGTGAAACCTTTTTTTTCCCCATCTGAAACAGAAAGTGTCGACACACCTGATTCTTGACAGTGACCTTTTGTTGTGAAAGAAAAATAAAAGCTGAATCCCAAGGCCTTTGAATCAGCTATATTAAACAGAGAGGGTGTCCAGAAAAAAGCGTTGACTCACTGACAGGAGAAAAAAAAAAGATGAATGATGAGATTTCACTCGATACTTAATGAACCTTATTTGTGTTGAAGAGATAGTCACATCTTTGAATAAAGAGAACTACCTTAAAAGCCACTTAATTTCAGGTCACAGTCATAAATTTTGCTGAATGGATATCCTGGTCTATTACAGCAGCATCTTCTGAAAAGGTTTCACACAGATGTTTATTTCATGTAATGCCACTCATTTCATTCCATGAATAAAAGGGGAAGAATCAAATTCACATGATGTGAGCTGGAGAAAGGGAACTTAAAAAAAATAATAATAAAAGCAGCTAAATGTCTAAATCATGCCACAGTGGATCCGAGCCTGAAGCGACTGAGGACAATAACTGTGTGCTTTGGAGCAAGAGATCAGCAGCAAGGACGATGACGTCTGTAGAGGCAGTTATATAACCAGAGTTGAACATTTTGTCTGTCATAGTTACAAGGTTAAAGAGGGTGACATGAATACCAGTCATAGTCTCAAGAGTCATGTGTTACATAGTTCCACTGGCCAAATGTAGCCAATCTCTCAAAGGCAGGCATCATGGCATGGAGCAAATAAGAATGTCCGTGTTGTCTCTTTAGACAAAAGTAAGAAAAAAGATCAGCACACTATGGTAATAGCCCCCAGAAATTCAATAAAATGGCAACGTTTCAATCTGAGAGGATCTTTGTCAGGCCCTGTAGCCATGGAGATCACAATCAGTCGTGTGTGGCCTGACAAAGATCCACTCAGATCGAAACGTTGCCATTTTATCAAATTTCTAGGAGCCATTACCACAGTGTGCTGATCTTTTTTCTTACTTTTGTCTCTAGCTTAACCTTTTTGATCCCGCACCTGTGAAAAAGCTTTTGGATGTGCATCCTTCACACCCTATTTGTTCATAGTGTCTCTTTAGACAACTTTCCTCTCTCAAGGCCTCAAAGGCTCCTGCAAAAATCAACTTAATGGATCTTCACCACCTATTCAGTATTCAAAAAAAATGTGACAAGGCATCTCAGGCCTATAATCCAGACAATTCTAAATACTCACACTATAGTAAGGATGACACAGTAAGTTGTAGTGAAGATACCGGTTTGAATCAACAAAGCTGATCAACATTTCTGAACCGAGTGTGGCCTAAATGCTTTGGTTTTCAACACATTCTACCATACAGATGGATATAATACAATACATAATGTATTAACAGTAATTTGATCTACAATAATTTTATAGGTTTTGTTTGTATGCCAGAACATCTATAAATACAAACACAAATTCATATGTAAAACATAGAAATGATAATATAATATTTGTACTAAATTGCAAATCATTCAAGGGCTATATAACTTCCTCATTCCTCCCTCATGAAACCCACCACACAGCTCATCTAAGTATCTCAATGTGCTTTCTCTTTGTGTGTTTAATTCTTCAAGAGGTACATAATGTCTTTTATTCATCTTTGAAGAGGACTGGAGACTGTTGCTTTCAGGAGAAGAATAAGCCCACTAGCAATAAAGGAGGTAAACACTCATCTACCACCAAAAGGTTGCGGGAGATTGCTCTTTGATTTATATATATAGTTAAGCAATTCTTACTTTAAAAGCTAAACGACTGCTTTGGACTATATGCTATTGGAACATAAATACAGAATTTTATGCCAGCTCTGCATTTATTTGATCTTGTTTAAACTCAAAAATGATACTATGAACACTCACTTTATTGTACTTCTATTACAAAATCCTGCCATAGCATACTTTTTATAATGAATTTATTGAAGGTAGCAATACTTTTTCCATTGTATTTCAATCTCCGATGTGTATAATGTACAGTATATTATCATATTATGTTTGGTTAACATTTCACATTAACCCCCATTTTTGGGGGTGAGCTGATACCCAATAAAAAAGCTATAATTTCAATATCTACTGTATAACTTTCCCACAATCATTCAGGAAATGTTTGTATGTGTTATGTATAAAGTCTAGGAAGTGAGGAGTAATGTTAGGCATGACATTAATTATGTTGTCTTCACCAGAAACTGAAAGTCTCATAATGCTAATATGCATGTTTACACTTTCATCAATGATTCATTTTTTTTGTCAATTTGAACAGATTTGGACATATAGGCAAAATATATGTTAGTTATCAGTCTCTTTTTCTAGAGTGAATAATAATAAGCATCAACAAAATATTCTCCACAGAAGAACATAACACCTACTATAGCCAACTAAATGTATATGCAAAGGGTGGGACAGAGGGCATACAAAACACTTGAAACATCAGGAACTATTGTTAAAGGCTGTTAAGGAGCATTGAACTCTAGTCTGGTTCTGATGAATATCACAAATACTTTAAATGCCTGTTTAATATAGTCAGAGTGCCGGTTTCTCATTTCTCTCAGCTTTTTCTATTTTATTACCTACTATAAAATGTTTTTGCTGTTGCTCTGTCTAACTAAGCATGCATCTAATGTCTAGGTCAGGTATCTCTTCTATATGGGACGACTCATCTCTCCGGCACAAACCTGGATATTTAAGTTTTCATTTTTTTTCAAGCCTGCATTTTTCTGTACAGTTTCAATTTTAAAATGAGCCATATGAAAGACAGGTGATTTTTTTTTTTAAATTAAACAAAGGAATAAAAAACAATGTAAGAGAATATGCCACAACATCAAGTTTGTTATTCCCAAGGGTAACTATTGTCATAGCCAGGTGTGAAAAACAGCAGCAACCATAAAGGTTATATGGTGCCATACAGGAAGCAAGTACAAAGCAAGAAACATGAGAGTTTCCATATATGAGACTAATTCTTCCACCATGAATCAAAAGATTTATAACATTTTCGAGAAACAAACTCAAAGATTTGTTTCTAAAAGAAAAAAAAAACACTGGTGTCAATTTGAATATGTACAATATGAATACTGACACAATGTTAACGACAACAATGAGCTGCTCACACACAAAGGGATGAGACCACTTATGCTTAAGGTAGACAGGGTTTAGTAATTTGCAACCTGTGACGTTAGATTTCACTCCATTTCATGTGTGTTTGTGATGAATCAACATGGGCTGAACATTCAACATTCATTCTATGTGGAGCGTCACTCTGTTTTCTTAAAGAGACAGAGGGAAGAAATAATCCCTTTGCAGCTGCACAGACCTGCACCATTTGTGCATGCCCAGTCACACTAAGCAGCTCTAGCAATATTCAGACTAGCATTCAGTTTAAGCTTGCAGGACATGGCCCACTAACCTACTTTCCCCACAACATGCTCTGTAACATCAGAGACGGAGCTGTGTGTCATCAGTTAACTAACCTTCACCACAGCATAGTTTCAGCAAAAACATACAAAAACCCAGACACAGCACTGTTTAAGCCAAAAAAAAGAATACCAATGATCACAGTTGTGTCCCAAAAAAAGAAATCCCCATAAGGCCTCTTGCTCAATTTACTCTTAAAGGTGAAATATAATGCTGTAAACTGATATTCTTTGCATTTAAATCTGCAGTGGAGTAGAGTAAAATTAAAAAACATGAAGAAAGTAAATGCCACAAAGAACAAGGAATAAAAGGGAGAAAATCAGAAATTGTAAAGAGGATTGTGATACTATTGAGTGAGAAAGATTTTCAGAATAGTGACAAGTCAACAAGTAGTAATGATGTATTAGTCATCATTATGTGAAGTCATAGTTATAAAAAATATGAGATACATCTAATGACAAACTCAAAATTGTGAGTCAGAAAGTTTCTTCATATGACTTACAATGTTTCACATTAACTGCCAGGATTGCTGAGTGGCACCAGAACAATGCCTTGGGTTTTTCACATTCTCTGTGTCATCACAATATATGTATTAGGTGCACCACACTATAAACGGGTAAACTTTACAACCTGATACCCACAAACTATTCTTCTGAGTTTCTAGGTTAACATAAAATACCAACAGCGACTGCATAGACAGTGCACCACTGACGCAGGTGCCTGCTCCCTCAACTAAACAAATTTAATAATTGTGATGGGATGACATATGACACTGACAGTAGGACTACTTGAAAAACTCTGGACTTCTGGACTGGACTGGACTGGACTGTGGGCTGATTGGTTGATTGAATTCGTGATTATGTCACATGGTTGTTGTAGCTATTCACAAAAACTGCAACATAATTGTTAAAAGATTGGTAATGTCTACAGTTCAGTAAATTTGGTTTATTGCCAAGATGGTGGCAAGTGGCGTAAAAAGGTGTCCACACAGTGAGTGAGGTAGCTGTCAATAGGGGGGAGTCACAGTACAGAAAGGATAAGGAACATGATTGACCTCTGACATCTGTTTCATGGGGGTAGACTTTATACCAAAATCGATTAAACCAATTTATCTAGCCCATGATATAAATGCAGATTATTAGATTTACTGTAGAGACAGGACAAAAAATTAGCTGAAAGGAGAAGAAGATAACATGAGTCATGAGGCTGGCCCAAATGTTTAGCAGCATGATATAAAAAGGAGCATATGGTGCTGAACACCCAAGTTCAGTCAGTCATGGAACAGCCCTTCCTGTCCCACTCAGCTGTCAGCACACATCCTCATCACTATTCATGTCTGCTGGGCCAACCTCGGCACTGACACAGCAAGCAAGCAAAATGGCTCAAGCCTCAACATGAGTATATGTAGATGGAGACACAGGATAATCATTTGGACACTGACTTGACTTCCAAAACTCTTTTCAACAACAGCCATTTGTTTTGGCTTCAGGTCCTTGAACAAAGCAGCACAGCTCCCATTGACTTGGCAACAGTCAGCCAGACATTAATATGTGTATAAAACCTGATTTTAATTCAACTAATTTGGAGAGGCCTAAGTAGCATTTTTTTCTCTTTAAATCTCAGAGCACCTTGTGCATTACCCTGTCACATTTAGGCCATATAGGCCTAAGGGTTTAGGTCATGTTTAACTCTCCTCAAATCATACAATATGTATTAATTTTTCAGATGTAATAATGTGCCTGGACTGAATATACCCCAAACCAACAGCTGGTTTCCATGCAGCTATGTCAACACATACTAAGCTCCATCGCAGCCCAACAACGCTTCATTAATAGGGTCCAGCTTCAATTAGTTGCCACACAGCTTCACACAATATTAATACCAGAGAAAATGTCATCCTCTTAAAATACACTCAATGGCACACAGTGGTTCGTTACAGTGGTGCTTGTCTAAATAAAGTTTTATGTAATTTAACCTGCCAAAAAATATTATGTACCTGTGGGTAACGGGCATTTAAACATTATTTTGATATTGGCTAACTGTAAAAGCCTGCATTAGCTAGTTAGTGGGAGACAAACTGAATGTCATCCACTGACGAAACATGTCTATTTTTGAACAGCTGCTTTATTTATTGTGAAGCAAACTAAGCTGAGTAAAGACTGTAGGATAGAAACAACTTTAATTAAACTGTGTTCCTTTCATACGCGATAAGGAGTTTGTTAATGTTAGCTAACGTTAAGCTACAAATAACCGTTACAGGTAACGAAACGAACGTTGTGGACTGAACCGTTAGATCGGATAACACAAAGCTGGAAAGTTACCTTATTCTGTGGAATACGGTTTAGACGAATCCAGACGCACACATGTGGGAAAAGGGGCTTTAACCGGCAAATACCCCCGACGTCCTACATTCCAAAAAGTTACCCAGAGATGAAACTGCACTGCCGACTCAGTGTGACTGCTATCGGTGTGCATAGGATTCCGCCTGTTGAGGGGGAGATCCTGATCCAGCCCAGCCCACATACACACCTCACGTCTTACATCTTAATTTGACCGAGCGATTATCAAGACGCTTCCCGTTCCCTGTCACTGACGAAGGCTGACTGAAGAGTTCTGTGCAGGCAGCGTGTGTCCAGAGTCAGAGTCCCGCCCACGAGCTATATACGACTATAAAGTTATGTGAGCTTGAGTGTGTGTTATAAGTGGGTTTAAATAATACTTAAAAATACCCTTCACATGAATAATAAATGACGAATATTTGTCTTTAAAAAAAGGTGCTTTATACTAACCTTACCTGGCCATGTAAAGCTCAGTAGGTTAAAGCACTGGACATGTTTCCATACATGTGCAGTAGGCTACATTGATGTGTTGTGATTTGTGTGACTCATGCCATGCTGTGAGTCATACTCTCAAAGGCCGTGATATAGGCCATCACCACAAGTTGGCACATGGGCCTGGATTTATAAAATCAATTCCGAAAATGTAAAGTCAAATGTGATGAGATGCATCAATACCCCAGGTTTAACATAATCCAACACACTCTCTAGCGCCACCCTTAGGTCACTCGATGCAATCCAGTGGTGGAAAGTGCTCAGATCCTTAAACTGCAATGAAAAATACTCCATCATAATTAAAATTCCTGCAGTAATAATCATACTTGCGTAAAAGTATTATCAACACAATGTACAAGGGATAATATTTGTGCATATATATATTATTGGATTGTTAATACTAATGCATTCATATGCAAGTAGCATTTTTGTGTTGTAGCTTGATGTATTGGATCTAATTTTATTTACTTTCTTTCTGTTGAATAGTTTAATTTATAACAATCAGATTTTATATGTGATGCATTGTATGTTGATGTAGATTTTTTTTTATCTGCAAGGTAACCAGTAAGTTGTTACAAATGTAGTGAAGTAAGAAGTACAATATGTCCTTTATAAATGGAGTGGAAGTATAAACTGGTGTGGCTGGGCCGTGGAAAAAAAATTAGGTGCCACTGACCCCCTTTAATATCCCAGTAAAACCAGTTAGTCCACAGATCCCTTAATGATACGGATGACGAAAAAAGAAATGGACTGAGACAAGGATTTCCCCCAAGAATACAAATTTATTATTATTAAATATATTATATTCACTGCTGCACCTACAGCATTCGCACAGGGACAGAAAAACGTGCATTAGATCACAGCAGGGGTGCAAATTCTTGGGGGAAATAACCAATCAATGCCAGGAGGGCCAATAGTGTACAAAGAAACTACTAAAAGAAAACACCTAATAAACCAAAGGCTAAGTGCAAAGCACTGTATCAAACACTAAAACTAAGTAAAACAGCTAACTAAACAGACAGTTAGACAAAACACAATAACTAAACTAACAAAATAACCAACAGAGCAAACATGGATCAGAGACAGCACTCTACAGGCTCACCAGGCAGCAGCGAGAGAGGGAGCAGCAGCATCAGGGTTAATATATAGCCTTCCCCAAACAATTAAAACCAGGAAGTAGGCGTGACTATAAACCCTATTGTGACCTGGAAGGGATCTCCCACTACCTGCAACACTGGCATAGAATATACATTTTAAAGTACTTACTTAAGGTACAGTACTGAAATATAATACTTAGGTACAGGTACTTTCCAGGGTGCACTAAAAGTGCCAGCTTTCAGCTTTCATGAGCTACATCATTACAATACGTTTTTTTCTGCTGTACTTGGGATATTGTGTGCAAGATAGACACCGATCATGTTGTCACTATAGAGCATGTAAGAGAGCAGAACTGATTCAAAAGTCCAATGTTCCACAGTCCCCCACCTCAAAAAGCCCATATTTCTCAGGATGAACACATTATGTTGATCATTTGGAAAAGATAAGATGTCTCACATTGTTTCTTTAATTTCTCCATTACATTTTAATCTTTTACAATAGTCAGAGGTGAACACGTTTTGACTGCTTACATACTATAATAATTAATGAAAGATTATAGAATATGCGTGAGGGCTTGTGAGTCAGCAAACTGTTGCACATAATTTTCCTTTAAAAAGAGAAAACAACAATTTTTCCCTTTCCCTCGCTAACACTGATTCATGCACAGGATACAGAACATGTTGTGTTGTGTGAGCTGAAATTAGTCTGATCCTTTTAGCAGCGGCCTGGATTGTTGATGCCACTGATCACTTCTGCATCACTCAGACTCAGCTTTATTACACTATATCATAAGAGCTACTCACATAACTTCTCATTGCATGCAGGCAAGCACAGGGACTCTATTTTAAACTTGTACAGGAGGTCTAAGAAGACTAAACCTGGTGTTTTTGCCTCCATTTTCATGCTCCAAAAAGCCTGAAAAAATTCAGATTTGTGGGTCCTTGAAAAAGAAGAATCGCACAAAGAGGTCTTGCAGTCTGTTGAGACTGAATACTAGTACAGTTTTGTGTGGGTGTGTGTAGCTCCAATCAGCAGTGAGAACAGGTAAGGGAGGACAGCTCTAAAAATGAGGAAATTTCTATTGAGGCTACTAACACGTCTGCAGCCTTCAGTCAACAAAACATTTGTGATATGAGAAGCCAATGTACCATTTAACCAGATAAATGCTCTCCATGACTTACCTTCGAGTTTCTGCAGAGACACAATTGCCGCACAAGGTTATAGGTATTCAAAAACTATTTTAGAAAAAAATGTATATAAGCTAGGATTTGCACTTTGTGCTCAATATCTCACAATTTATCTTCTTCAGACAGAACATGACAGCTATAATTTCCTGATATGTGAAGCTTTATCACACACACACATACGCACACACACACACGCACGCACGCACACACACACACACACACTTTTTGCCAGTGTCAGATAAGTACAAAAAAAAACATGAATCATAGAACATTTATTTTCAGTTTTCCAAATCACTAGTGACATCCCCTTGGTTGTTAGTCGAGACATGTTCTCAAGATTTCCATGACTACTTATGTTTAAGCAAATTAATGTCTGTGAAAAAAACAGTGAAAAAGTAGCTTTTTCAGTTGTTTTTACTTGTTCTGCCAGGTTGCGATTTTCAAGGAATTGATGGGTTTTGCAGTATGCAGGGTTCAACATCAGTGTAGTATCACACATTCAGAAGTGGTAAATGAACTTATGTTATTTTGTGATTTTTAATGAATTATATACTACTATTATAAAGAATGTTCCATTTAAGTTTACAAGTATGGCTATTATGTGTGACCTATATTTGAATATACTGAAATTTCTACCTCGACAATGTGCAAACATAACATTTGTAGATTATAAAGCAAGCATGTCAGCGTTTTCTCAAACTGTATGAATAAATATCCATCCAGTAGTAAAACAAGACTAAAGACTACAAATGCTCCTCATGAGTTTTCTGTAACACTTTATTAGAATGATGTGGCAAGATCCAATATATAGAAGATCCATGCTGTTCAATTCCCCATATGAATCATGAAGTCCAATTCTAATAGATTAAACCACTGGAAATTTTGCAGTGGTGATCTGGTTTCTGCTACTAAGCTTGGAGATGTATGATTTACCACTTCACAATATAACCTGCACCTTTTCTTTGTTACCAATAAGGTCGAGGAGGCCTCTTCCAAAATTAAACCCAGATGCTATCCCCAGAGCGACAGCCTCCAAATAACGCCCTAGTTTCAAACAGGAATGCAGTCTTTTTTGTTATTGTTTTCTTTCTTTTTTTTTGACAATGGACTGATAGACAAGCTTTTTGTTAACTATCCATGTGTCCAACATGTAAATAAGATTTCCCATTTGCCCATCAATTCCATGTTGTTATCTTTGGCGTTCATGTTTAAATGCATGTTTTTTCATTCACAAGTTGACACTGGCTACCTACAAAACAAATACATTTTTTTGATAAATATTGAAACTTATTTCAGCTTTTTAGCTCTTGAATTTCCCGAAAACAAAAGCAGTGAAATGTAGTTATTTATCCTAAAAATGACACCTAATTTCTGTCTGAAAACTGTTAGCGGCACAGTTTATCTATGGAAATATGTATCGTATATATTAATTTTCGACAAAGAAAACAATCCGTTCAGTAATGCACTGCTTCACTGGAGGGCGCTAGCACAAAGCACCAGGTGGTCTGGAACAACTTGAGAAAGGAGGAGGCCATTGAATAGCCTGTTTTAGCTACACATACCTAGCTAGTGTTAGCTAGCCGGCGGCTAACGCGCAAGCTAAAATATCAATTTATCTTAATGACGCCTGTCTTATCAAGTGATGGCAAGAGAACAGTGTTCACAGACTGAAGCTGGTGAGTGCTGAGGTTACCTTTGATACGCGAGAAAACATTTGTATTTACACAGTTTGCAGTTGTGTGTCAGCTAGCGAGCTAAGTAACCGAGTGCATCCCGTAGCTAGCTAACGTTAGCTTGGCTCAACAGTAGTTAATACCAAGCTAATACGCTTCTCTTTCTTTTCAGAACTGTATTACCTCATTGCCAGATTTCTGCAGTCTGGGCCTTGTAAAAAAGCAGCACAGGTAACAGTATTCAATAAGCGAAATATTAACTCATGTCGGTCTTAAAATGTCTAAATAAGCAGCTGGTGCTAGCGGCTAACGCTAACTGTATCTCTCTGTTAGATTCTGGTTGAGGAGCTGGAGGAGTACGAGGTAGGTTCAGCTGCACCTTTCTATCTTTATTCTCATGTCTGGTTTCCGTAATACTTCCTATCTGGCCACTTTTGGGAGC
>NW_019524809.1:1171936-1349162 GCF_002814215.2 Seriola lalandi dorsalis
TATGTTCATTAGAAGACATTTTAACATTTCTATTAGTACAGGTCTGTTGATAAATAACTATAAACAGGCTTTGCTATTGTGTGAGCTAGCAGGCGGAAAAAGAGACGAGGACTGGTAGTGATAGGCTTAACCATATCCAGAGAGCTGTCAGTCTTCTGTTGGAGCCTATAAAATCACAGTTGTAGTTTCGAGCCAACAGTAAGAGGCTCTTTTGATTGGCTATGAGGATCTCTGCCCCTCCCCTTTCTCGTATGTCCCTCCCCCTCTCTCTGGATTGTTTTTCAACCCACTACATCACAAAACCATGCTGCAAATTGTAATTATGACCAAGTATAAACAACAAATTTAAAGAAAAAATTCAAGTGATTTTTGAAGAAGTTGATAGTTACATACTTGTGTAATAGTTCACAGCTGTTCGAATTTTCGAATAGAATTTATGTTTGTTGTAAATATTAGAAAATAAACCGACCTGTAAAATGATTCACTTAAATCACAGAAGGTTTATTGCAGTGTCGAGTTTATGTTGCAGTTTAATTTCTTAAAGAAATTCATAGGACTCATTCGCTTCATGGACTTCACTTCATGGAGAGGCAATTGAAGAGAAAAAAACTACTTTACTTGACAGCTGAAATTTTGAAGGTTACACCCAAAAAGGGTTTTATATTGTATGTCAACAGATATTTTACAGTCACGCCCACAATTTAGATTTTCTTAAATAGAAAACAAAATGTCACTTTTAAATAAAGCTAGATGGATAAATTGGTTGGGCCAACATATGGGATAATATTAGCTTATATTAGCTTATATTAGCTTGTCCCATGAGCTAATGCTCTTATATATGTCTGCTGAATGTGCTGATAGATAACAAGAAATTGCTGTACAGAAATGCTGAAGATATGTTTGTTATAATTTAGAAAGTCTTTCCATTACATGGTTTCTCCACATAGAGTACTGACAATCTTTACCATGGCCCCAATTATTAAAAACAAACGTTAGGGATGTCTTTTCATTAAAAAATTACTAATAACTGATATATCATTGTCAGGTTTTAAAATCTCTAAAACATCTATTGGTTCCTGCCTCAAACATCCAGTATCAGTCACTTTCAATGATAATTTGAAATATTTTGCAATAAGTTGGAATTCCTTTTATTAATTTAAAGTTTTAGTTATTTGTTCTAGCCATTTTTGAGAATGCAACTGAGATTATAATGCTTTGGTATCTGTTTTTAAATGATGTATCACTTTGTAATAGCTGTCTGTGACTCTTGTAGGTGATTTTGAACCAGCACATTCCTGCAGATTATCTGCTTCGTGTTTGTCAGCGGATAGGCCCGCTAATAGAGAAGGAGGTACCACCTAGTGTTCCTGGAGTCAAAACACTTTTGGGCCTGGGAAAACAGTCCTTGCTTCGTTCCACAAAAAGTGAGTATTTTCTTCCCATTCATCAGGTCTTTTCTGTCTGTGTCAATGCACATCCCGTCTGCTGATACTGTTGTAATTTTTTAAATGTTGTGTGGTGAGTTGGCAATAGATCTGTTTCCAAATGAATAGTCAGTCATTTTTAACAATATTTCTCAACAAACTACCTGTGTAACTAAGGTTGCAGCCACAAAGTATGCAGTGGTTCAGCTGTTGCTGCACTCCACCGAGGACGTCCCCCAGAACCCCCATTCAGCAATGGAAATGCTCCCAGTGTTGGTTTGTGAAACCTTTTTTCTAAATTTATACCCACTAAGAGAACCTATGCCCCCAGACCAATTAAGTTAAAGCTGTTTATATTAATCATTTTTATGTGTCTTTATATCAAGTGTCCATCATGGGTGCACGTCAGGCCACAGGCACAGCTCGTTTTGGCCAGGTCCTGCCATCTTCCTCTTACCAACACATGAAGATACACAAACGTATCCTTGGCCACCTTTCCTCAGTCTACTGTGTAGCATTTGACCGCACTGGTCGTCGGATATTTACGGTGAGCAATGATCATTGAAACCCAACTTTATCTAATATATCTCACTAGTTATGTTTCCATCTATCAAATCACATCTATGCAAACTATTGAAATGTTGCAAAAGATAATACTGCAATTCAGGTATTTTTTCATGAGGGTTGAATTAAGTAAATGTATGCTTCCAGGTCCTGGCAAGAAGTTCTGTCGGATGTACATTATCTCCTATTGAAACCGTCTCATTTATTTGTTGCCAATGTCTTGTGTTTTCAGGGTTCAGATGACTGCCTGGTGAAAATCTGGGCCACAGATGATGGCCGGCTCCTGGCAACACTCCGTGGCCACTCAGCAGAGATCTGTGACATGGCCGTCAATCACGAGAATACTCTGATTGCTTCGGCCAGCTGTGACAAAGTCATCAGAGTGTGGTGTTTACGTACCTGTGCACCCATCACTGTTCTGCAGGCCCATGCTGCCTCCATTACATCCATACAGGTGAGGCCGATGCACTTTAAAGGAATAGTTAAAACAAATTAGTGTTTAGCGTTAACATCCAGGATTGGGACGTTTTTTTCAGGCTTTCTACTTTCACTTTAAGTCCAAAATTATTTGAACTTATTTTATTTTTTAAATCTTGTCAGTCCTTGCCTGTGACTAACCAACATTGACATTCTCTCCCTTTAGTTTTGTCCTGCTGTCAAAGGGACAACACGGTACCTGGCCTCCACAGGTGCAGACGGCATGGTGTGTTTCTGGAAGTGGCACTCACTCAGCATGAAATTCAAGTAAGTGTTTGAATTTCTTTTTTTAGCTTTTTACTTTTTTATATAATATTTCATCAAGAACTACAGAGTTTCTTTTTCTCCTCTTTCTTCAGTGATCAACCAGTCAAGTTTGTTGAGCGATCACGTCCAGGAGTACAGGTCTCCACTTCCTCCTTCAGTAGTGGTAAGTGTATTTCCCTGCCTGGTAACATCTCATATTTAGATGTACTTTTCATAAAGTGAAGTGGTATCAACAGTAGTTCTATCCATAAATATTAACTTAACACAACTCTCAGTGTGAGGATGTCATTTGAGGAACAGAACAACTGCTGACATAGAAATGAGGTATTATATATTATGCAAAGGAAGTTGTTTTGATGACCACTCCGCACTGATGTATTGGGGATATTGTAACTTTAAAAAAAAACATTCTTTACAAAACGGAAAATGTTTAGATAGTGTGATACAATTCACTGGGCAGATATAATCAACATATACTGAACATATAAATGGCGACAGAACAACAGGTCATAGATATATTAATGTTCTTGTAGACTGAATGTATTCTTGTCACTTCCATTTCATTCTGTGTTCACTGTTAATAGGTGGTATGTTCATGGCTACCGGTGGCACTGATCACATGATCAGGGTCTATTACCTTGGTGCTGAAACTCCCATGAAAGTCTCTGAGATTGATGCTCACACTGTAAGAAACATTCTGAAATTCTGTCATTCAGCAGCATTCTGTTTTAAAACCTAATTTAAACAAGATCTGTGTAACTTGGATATCTCCTCTTTCTGTTTTTAGGATAAAGTTGTAGTCGTCCAGTTTAGCAATAACAGTGACAGGTGAGTGTGTGTGTGTGAGATCTGAATGAACTTCAGTCTGCTTTTTTGTGCGGTTTTGGAGCCTCTGGCAGTTAAATGTGTATCCATGTATTTGTGTTCAGCCTAAGGTTTGTGAGTGGCAGTCGTGATGGCACAGCCAGGATTTGGCATTACCAGCAACAAGAATGGAAGAGCGTCACTTTAGACATGGCTGCCAGGCTTCCTGGGTAATAGAGTAAAGAGTAATATCGAGTTTCCAGATGCCATTTCTGTCTGTGTACTTTTCTAAGCGTATCATGTCTTGCGGGATATTTTCCTTCAGGAGTACTGCTGCTAATGGGGATGATAAAACCAAGCTGGTTGTGACCATGGTGGCCTGGGACCGCGCAGACAGCACGGTCATCACAGCAGTATCAAACTACCTGCTCAAAGTGTGGAGCACAACCTCTGGACAGCTGCTGCATGTTTTATCTGTGAGTGGCTGAAGTGGACATTTCTACTGTGCAGCTCCTTCAAGATGAAAAAATAAATAAATAAAACAGCTGCGTTTGACAAACTGATAGCCCTTAATGTTTGTGCTCTTTCTATTCAAGGGTCATGATGATGAGGTGTTTGTGATGGAGGCTCACCCATTCGACTCCCGCATCATGCTGTCTGCTGGCCATGATGGCAACATTTACATCTGGGACCTGTCCAAAGGAGCCAAGATCCGCAACTTCTTCAACATGGTAATTAATCAACTGAGAATAATGCAGCAGTAGTGTTTCTTTACACTATCACATAATTCATATTAAAATATTGGTTTCCAGATTGAAGGGCAAGGCCACGGTGCTATTTTTGACTGCAAGTTCTCAGCTGATGGGCAGCATTTTGCCTGCACTGACTCACACGGCCATTTGCTCATCTTTGGCTTCGGCTGCAGCAGACCATATGAGAAGGTAACTGCACAAAGCCTTTTTTTGCCACATACTTAAGATATATTTCATAATTTCCTAGCGTATATGTGGTTAACTTACTGTGTTGTAACTTACCCTTTATTACCTCATTATCAACACACATTTACTCTTGATCCACTCCAGATTCCTGACCAGATGTTCTTTCACACGGACTACCGACCTCTTATTCGGGACTCTAATAACTACGTCCTGGATGAGCAGACACAGCAGGCTCCTCACCTAATGCCTCCACCCTTCCTGGTGGATGTTGATGGGAATCCTCACCCTCCTAACTACCAGCGCCTGGTGCCAGGAAGAGAGAAGTGCAAGGAGGATCAGCTAATACCTCAGCTAGGATACATGGCTAACAGTAAAAACTGCTCCCTTATTATGTGTATGGTTCAGAATGCTTGCACAATTTTAATTTAGAAAATGTGACTGACACAGTTTGACTTTGTGTGGTTTAGGTGACGGAGAGTTGGTTGAGCAGGTACTTGGCCAGCAAACGGCAGAAAATGGAGAAAGCCTATTGGACAATCTCATCAGACAGTTACAGAACGAGCAGGATGAGCGCCAGAATGCAGAACAGCAGGACGAAGAGGCAGAGGGTATGTTTCACTGTGCCATAAACTATGCCTATAAAATACTTTGATTTACTGTAAAACTATGAGCATGAGCATTGTGTGGATACTAGATTTTTAAATGTTATTTACTTCTATTGTCAAAAATGCTGTATTTCTGAAGTCATAATGAGCAAATTTCTTCTCATTCTTAGCGGATGATGCAGCAGAGGTGGTGGCCTCCTCTCCAACTGTTGAACCACGCAGAAGTGGGCAGGTGGGCGGGCTGTGGCAGATGCAGCATAACGGCCTACGCAGTCAAGTGGCTACTGAGAGGGACCTGCTGGCCTGGAGCCGCAGGGTGGTGGTCACTGAAGTGCCACAAGGGATCTTCAGGTGAGGCAGAGGGAATTTTATCAGACTTAAAGACGCTAAAGAGTTTAGATTAGATTTTTAAACAAACAACTTTTTGTATACATATATATTTATTTTTAGTAGTTGTGTACATTTGATTATGGAAATTAATATTTTTTTCTTAGAGTTTTCGAGGAGTGCAGACAAGCCAAAGGCGACATAGAATGTTCTCTATACAATGCAGAGAGGAGGAAGAAACCGGTAACCTGCGCACTTAAGGTTTGCTATTCTCCACTTGACAGTTGCTTTCCAGAATCAAAAATATTGTCTATGCCAATTCATTCTTGCTCTCCTCACTTCCCATCCTCCTCCTGCACTTTGTAGAATGATCCACTGACCTCCCGCCTTCGATCGCTACGGCCGACCAAGAAAAAGCAGCAGCGGCACGCCTATCAGACCCGCTCAGCTCAAGTACGCCGTCCTGGCAGCAGGAGTCGAAATTCCAGCACCCGACGTAACTCTGACAGCCAAATAGACTCTGATAGTGATGGAGATGTATGTTCTATCTTTCTACTCTACATATCCAAACATTACATAAAGAATTGTGCTGTACGTTGTAGTATCTAGAATTTTTTTTTTAAACTAGTTTGTCAGTAGTCTGAATTGAAAGTTACTGATTTTTACATACATTTAATATGATATTTTATGATGTTTTTAAAATGAAATTACAGAAATTATAAATAGTTTTATTAAGTCTCAAAAACTGCCATTTTAGTTGATTGAAAATAAAAAGTTGTTGAATCACTCAAAATATGAAAAGAATCATGAAGCCACAAACAAGCACCATCTATTAACCATCATTCATAATAAGAGAGGTGTTTTCTGTCTTTGTGTTGACAGGCAGCAGAACAGGTGGAGCAAAGCGATGCCTCCGATGGTGAAGCTCAGTGGCAGAGTGAAAGTAGCTCCAGGTAAATACCTTTGGTGGAGCAGTGTTTTCAAGATGTAATTACAATTACAATTGTCACCCACCTAACAACACCCCTCTTTCATTCTTAGTGACTCTTCCAGTGAGTATTCTGATTGGACAGCCGATGCTGGGATCAACCTCCAGCCGCCAAAGCGACCAACCAGGAGGCCTGTACAGCCCGCAGGTTACAGCAGCTCTGAGGAGGAAGAAGGTGATGACAAGGCAAAGGAGGCCAAGAAGAGGGAAAATGAGAAGAAGAAGAAGCCCAAGGAGACCAAACAGGTGAGCTGACATCACCTGCAGCTCCTATACTCACAGAAAACATGTCTTTGCGGAAAAGCATTGGTTGTGCTCCAGGTTTTAAATGCTGTCTCACTACAGCCTGAGCACAAGGCACAGGAGGAATTCTGTACTTTAGCGTTGTGTTCTAACAAACTGTCTGTACTCAGAAGCCCTCCTCTCTGGCTGGACTTGATGCAGAAGAGTGGCTGCCACCATCATGGATCATGGAGACCATTCCACACCGCTCTCCTTTTGTTCCACAGATGGGAGATGAGGTACAGACTGTAACTTTAACATCAAACAGGAAAGTACATTACATATATTTTAATCACGATTCTGTTGTCCTCCCACAGCTCATCTACTTCAAACAGGGGCATCAGGCCTACGTCCGGGCTGTCCGCAGGGCAAAGGCCTACAGCATCAACCCTCAGAAACAGCCGTGGAACAGACTGAATCTCAGGGTGAG
Source organism: Seriola lalandi dorsalis (assembly GCF_002814215.2). Classification (NCBI taxonomy): domain Eukaryota; kingdom Metazoa; phylum Chordata; class Actinopteri; order Carangiformes; family Carangidae; genus Seriola; species Seriola lalandi. The sequence goes on from NW_019524809.1 coordinate 1,179,043, forward strand.
GCACAGTTTCATTTAAAAGCCAGTGTTGCGTACAGGCCCTTAGGTGTTCTATTTGAGAAACTGGCAAACCGACGGTCATGCCCACTTTCCACTGCAGTGTGCCATGTACGAAAATTGGCAGAATCCCTCTGCAAAGCCTTTTCCCCACAATGTCCCACAAGTCATTGCCTTTTTGTGAATGAAAACAGCTTGTGGAGCACAGGGGTTGCAAGAATCTTGAATCTAAATGCAACATTAGTGTTCGCCATCATTATCTGACTTTGTGTCAAATTAACTACAGCAATATATTCTGTTAAACATGTAAAAGGTGTACCTCTGTATGCAGCCATGACATGTCTTCATTTTTATATCTGAGAAGCTCTCGTTCATTGAGTCTTACACCTTTTTTGGATTTTCTTCTGCCCCTTCAGGACCAGGAATCTGTAAAGGTGGTTGGTATCAAGTATGAAGTGGGGCCTCCCACCCTCTGCTGCCTAAAACTGTCTTTCTTGGACCCAGTCTCAGGGAAGATGACCAATGAGTCTTTCTCTTTAAAGTGAGCATTTATTTTCAGTACATACAAGATTAAAACTGAAATGTTTTATTGTATGTATTTCACCACTTTTTCATTCCCACACTCCCAAGGTACCATGACATGCCTGATGTCATAGATTTTCTGGTATTGCAGCAGTTTTATAACGAAGCTAAAGAGCACAACTGGCAACCAGGTCAGTCAGTCCCCAGATCTCTTTTGAAGTGAAGTGTTTACCACTCGTGTTCATTGTTGTGGACAGTGTGCTGTCATTCACTTATATTTGATCCCTTTCCCCGCTTTGCTGTCTACAGGTATGAGGTTCCGTAGCATCATTGACGATGCCTGGTGGTTTGGCTCAGTGGAAGACCAGGAGCCTCTGCAGCCAGAGTATCCAGATAGCCCGTTTCAGTGCTATGCAGTAAAGTACGTCTGTGTGTCTGCAGTGTTTGTGGCTGCAGGAGGAGTACTCTACTCCAACATAACGTATCAACACTGCTTTCTATTAATATCATGTTCTTGTTTGCTGACCCAATGTCACTTCTCATTAAAGTTAAATCAGATAAGCGATTATAATCTCGCACACAGCTTGGTTGAATAACCAACTAATGTTTTTTCTTTATCTTTCATCAGGTGGGATAATGGTGAGCGGGAGAAGATGAGTCCCTGGGACATGGAGCCTATTCCTGAGGGAGGTTAGTAGTATTAACATGAGAATTCCACCTTGTAATAAAAACAGAGCGTTATGTGGCAACAACATTGGTTGTGAATCTAGAACCAGGGCTGTATAGCAAAATAAAAAAAATCTTCCCTTTTCACTATACTGAGAGAATGAGTTCACAACAATACAAGCATACATTAAAAATGTTGCAAAATGGGGCGACCTGATGGATAAGTGGTAAGGGCACATACCACATGGCTGTAAATGCCCTGAGCAGTGAGTGTCCAGTTCGACTCCCGCCCGGCCAAAGCATTTGCTGCATATCACTCCCCTTCTTTCTCCACATTTCCTGTCGGCCTTCACTGTCTCTATCAAATAAAGGCATAAAAATGTACAAAACACAATTAACAACCATAATTTAAAAAAACAGTACAGAGCAATCAAATTTCCATCAGTTGTGCTCCAGTCATAAGGAAGATCATTAAATCATACGTAAAAACACCCCACACTTCAATAATTGATCGGTATCCTTCTCTTAAATGGCCTGTGTACTTTCTGGGCAAAAGGGCTTATTTTCAGTATTTTGAGACTTCAAACTGTTTATAATAATGGCCACTTACATATTCTTGAACAGTTAACAGTTGAAAAGGTCCACTTGAAGACTAGACCAAACCCCAGGATTTGAAACCACTTGTTGCTCCTTTTCTAGTGACTCTGTTTTGTTTTGTGACATAATTATAAAACCAAGTAGGCCATTTATATTTTGAATGTATCATGTATTGAAAAACATTTTGTCACTTAAACATGGAGGCTTTATGTTGTTACTACATTCTAATGCCTGGAATTGAACTAATAGGTGGTTTTCCTATGAAAATATAACCAATTAGTTACCTATAAAGTACTTTAGCAGAATTGTGCTGCTAACAATCATCTGTAATTCATAGCCATTTCTTCCTTGTGTATGTGTTGAGCAATCAACTAAATACTGCTTCATTTCAATTCTGACACGTTTTGTGACTCCATCAGCTGCGTTGCCAGAACAGGTTGGTGATGGGGTTGAGGTGGCAGAGGAGGAGCTAAAGGCTCTGCTCTACACCCCTCAGGAAGGAGAATGGGGGGCTCACACACGGGATGAAGACTGTCAAAGAGTCATCCATGGCATTGAGCAGCTTCTTACACTGGGTAGGTCACCAAAGGGATGATAACAGGTAGGGTTTGTGAAGTCATCTTTGCCATGTTTGATCTTATTTCTGTTTGCCCGCAGATGTAGCCAAGGCATTTGCATCACCTGTAAATCTACAGGACTACCCTCTGTACTGCACTGTGGTGGCTTACCCCACTGACCTTAGCACTATCCGCAAACGACTGGAGAACCGCTTCTACAGGTGAACACCTCACCTAGACATTTTTTTTTCTTCAGCTTGGATTCACATTCCTGATGTTAAAGTGCTGACATTTGAGTTTCAAATGCTGATGTTCTCTGCTGCAGGCGAATCTCTGCATTAATGTGGGAGGTGCGTTACATTGAACACAATGCCCGCACTTTCAACGAACCCCAGAGCCCCATTGTAGCAGCTGCCAAGGTGGTGACTGACGTTCTCCTGCACTACATCGGGTAAGACTCTGGAAATAAGCCTTTTGGAATAATAGTGACCAATACTCAAGTCTGATTCCATGGCCCTCTGTCTCCTGTAGGGACCAGAGCTGCACAGACATCTTGGATCTGTATCACAGACTGAGGTGTGAGATCAGCAGTGGAGGAGAAGCTGAGGTGAGAGAGTTGTATTCAAATTTTTTTTTTTTTTTTTAAATTAATGTGTTGGCTGTAAATAATCACTAGCGCTTGTATTTGTTCCTCTGCAGGAGTTGGACGTCGACTCTGACACACCAGGAACATCTACGGGACATCGGGTAAGAAGAGTCCAGTGTATCTCAACAATCTATCTCAGAGCATCACATACTTAAAACCATCATCAGTTGCTCCAGTCTTCGTTAATATCATTTTCTCTCTGCTAGGGAGCCAACCTGAATTCTAAGAAGCGCGGTGTGGTTTTGGATGTGAAAGCATGGAGAAGTCAATGTCGTGAGCTGCTGCGTCGAATGATAGTCTCCTCTGATTCAGAACCGTTCAGACAGCCTGTGGATCTCTTTGAGTATCCGGTAAAACAATCCATCACTTGCAGTTATAAGTCCACAGATGCCAGAAAACACTTCATACCGTTTGAAATAGAGTTAAAAGAAATAGTCAAATTAAAATTAATCTCCTGTGTACATGAATTTTGTTTTTGTTCAGGACTACCGGGACATCATTGACACTCCCATGGATCTGGGTACAGTGTCAGAGACGCTGGTTGCAGGGAATTATGAAAACCCGATGGAGTTTGCCAAAGACATCCGCCTTATTTTCAGCAACTCTAAAGCATACACACCTAACAAGAAATCGCAGGTGAAGTAGCATCCGTTTGATTAAAAAAGTAATGTGATATAGCTGCATTAAGTCTATAAAAGTAATAGTGTAATAGTTTCATTACAACTTTCTTGTTTTACATCTAGATCTATACCATGACCCTCAGCTTGTCGGCTTTCTTTGAGAAACACATCATCTCCATCATCTCTGACTATAAGTCTGCCCTTCAGAATGAACGGCGGGCTCGTCAGAGGCTCAGTTACAGGAACAGATTGCACAACGGAGGCAGTTCCCCACCTGTTAGTCCATCCCCAAGGTACTGAGTCTCATTCACAAAGCTGTCACTCGACCCTCTACATTATCAAATTATCTATTTCATTCCAGTCTACACAGGGTGTCCGCAATGCCTGAAAATATCTCAGATGTGCTGCATTTAACATTTAACTCAAGGCCTTTTTTACATTTGGGAACCAGCTTTATAAATATTTTTTAAAAACTGGTTTCTTTCCTTTTCTATGTACTTTCTGTTAAAAAATAAGTCCTAGTCCTACTGTAAAAACATATTTCAAAGCCTTAAATTATCATATAATGTAGATAATTGTTCTGAAATGTTGCTTCTTTTGTCTGTTTCCTTATGTCCAGTCCTAAAGGGAAGCACAAGTCAGGGAAGGTGTCAAAGCCAAAAAAATCCCAGACCTCAACGAAGAATCGTTCTCAGAGACCATATCAGGGTAAGACTCACTATTGTGGCTTAGTGTGTTGTTTAGCTCCTTCTGTTCTGCTGAATCTTGCTGTAATTGTTGCACAGGTAACAGAGTTGGAAAATTAAAAATCATTACTCTTCCAAAACGGTAATGACCTTAATTTAGTAGAAGAATAATCACATTACTTACAGGATTTCCTCTGAAACGCACCCTGACACAAGTCTGAGTCTGCAAAAGCTTATTTTAGCCTGTTTAGTAAGGTTGACTTATTTTCACCATTTTCCTTACCCAGACAAATGTCTTCTTCTCCCAGCCGTACATCGGCACGGGCAGATTGCTTGGAGGGCTTTCTTCTAGCCTGAGCACAACTTACACTTTTGCGAGCAGTGTTTGGGCAGTCTGTTCACCACTTTGATGCAGACTGAAATATCTCAATAGCTGTTGAATAGATTGTCATTGTATGAGGGGGACAGTCATCACGTCCCCCACAGCATGAATTATAACCTGTTTGGTGATCACGTCATTGTTATTACAGTTCTGATGGGTAATTAGCACATTTTCTTTTCTTTAGCTCAACAAAGCAGTAGTGTAGCAAAGGAAGAGGACACCCAACCTTCTTCCCCAAGTTCAGGGACAAGCAGCGAGGGCAGAAACCAAGGGCCGCATCGGGTGACCCGCAGCCAATCAACTCCAGTGAAGAAGTCAGGTATCACAAGAGATACATTCTATCTAAAGTGTATCATCGTCTTTTAATGTGACGTTAACAGTTATGATGCAGAAATGAGTCACCGTCCTCTTGTGTTGGATCAGGGCACCAGCTTAATTTGCATCTGAGCAATGGCTCCAGACAGCGCCCTGGGCAAGAAGCATTGCAGTCTGACAATGATGAGGAGGCATCTGTATCCAACAGCTCCTTGTCAGGGTCATCCTCCACCTCATCGTCATCCTCTTCTTCGTCATCATCAGACAGCGAGAACAGCTCTGATTCTGAGGGGGAGAAGTACGTGGAAGGGGGAGATCATGACTACAGCAAAGCTCCCTGCCTGTCAGTACACCTGTCAGCTAAAGGTAAGGTGGCGGCCTCAGGAAAAAGGAGACACAAAGGAGGAGAGGACATGGCACAGAGACCTAAAAGAGCACGAGTGCAGCCACCAGTAGAGGAGGAGGAGGAGGAGGAGGAGGATGAGAGGAGGAAGAGGAGGAAGATGAGGAAATGGATGAAGAAGAAGAAGAAGAGGAGGAGCAGGAACAGCAGCAACAGGTAGATGTAAGACATGAAGAGGAGGAGGAGGAAGAGGAGGAACCCGAGGAGGAGGAGGAACCCGAGGAGGAGGAGGAACCTGAGGAGGAGGAGGAGGAGGAGGAGGAGGATGATGAGGACAACTCTGATGAAGTACAGAGTGGGGCTGCAGCGGCGACAGCTGCAGCAGCCAGCAATCCGAGAGGCAACCAGTGCAAGTCTCGGCGAGTCAACACACGCAACCAGGGCCGCAGGACAGTTCTGTACAGGGACGACTCAGAGGATGATGGCCATGGGTCGAAAGAAGACCCCCTCAACCTGGGCATGTCCCGCTCAGGACGGGTACGGCGTATGACTGAGAAAGCCCGTGTCAGCCACCTCATGGGCTGGAGTCACTGACACGTCGCCCCTTTTCAAACCTCAATACAAAACATGAGTTATACTTCAGGGATTTTTTTCTTTCTTTTTGTACAAGTGTGTATAATATATATATATATATATATATATATGTATATATATGTATATATACATATATATATATATATATATATATATATGTATGTATGTGGTGATTTCCTTTTATCTGAGACTGCTTATGACTCTCAAACTGATGGCTGGTGCTCATGACATGTTGCCAAGGAGTTTTCATCCCTGGTGGACAGAGCTACTGTTCAACACAGACCCTCTCCAACTAGACTAACTCACCTCGGCCTTACTGCTCGCTGGAGGAGACTTGAAGACATGGCACTGCTCTTCTCCTCCTTGTCCTGTGTGTTTCATGTCCAGTACTAAAACACTATATCTACTCCTCTTCATCCCTCCGACAACTTTTCTTACTCTTAGTCACCAAAGAAGGATGTGGAGATGCCAAAAAATGGTGCTCATATTTTTATTTCTTTGTTGTTGTTTTTTTTTTCATTTTTCTCAACAAGTAATTCAGCAAAACTCTCGAGTTCACTCTCAACTACAGTGAGAGACATACAGTATCACTCAAGGTCACTGATGTCAACATTTTTAGTACTTGGTCTTCACAACCACATGCCTTAGTTTTCAGAGCTCACATCATTCAGATTTTGTTCTATCTGTGGCTGGAAACAAGACCAGTTTAGTATGGGGACAAGCAATACTTGGGAATCAGTGACTTTGGTCAGTAGAATACAGTACCATAGTGATATCCCTCTTAACGGCCTTGGCCTGTGAATGTTTAATGTTTTCCCTGCTTCCTTTTAATGGTCTTGACTGTTTTTTGGCTCTTCGACTCTTGGATTTAGTTAGAATTGGGTGCTTTTTTTTTTAAGTGATTTTTCTTTTCTTTCTTGGGTAAAAATAGCCACTGCGTCCTTTGTATTTGTACTGGTTATGCTCCCTGCTGGATCAGACCGGCATCCATTCATGGTTGCTTCCATAGCACCTTCTTCACCCAGCATGTGCAAAAGCAGAAAGGGTCCCTTTGCAACTTGCTTCCACAGAAATATTTATTTTTCCATTGTATTATATTCGGGTTACTTTAACTATTTCGTACATTAATAGTGATGAGGAAAAGGAAATATTTGCACATGTATCTACTCCACGTGGCAGCTTAGTAATAAAAATATTAGAGAATGAAATGAGATAAAACCTCATGATTTTTGTGTAAGAATGCTTTGAACTGTGCCAGCACACTCAATTTTTTTGTAAGTTTCATCAACTAAAACAGGATCTAACTTGGAAACTCTTCAACCTGTGTGTTACGATGCTGAAGGTCTCATCTGAGTGGAATTCTCAGTCTTGTTCTCTATGGCCTAAAGCACAGGGAGCAACCACAGATCAGCCCCTTGTGAGTGTGTTGTGCCATTTTTTTTTTTCTTCCCTTGTTTCCAACCATCAATAGACTGATGTATTTCTAACTTTGGGTGGATCAACTGCACACATAATGGCTTTTTCCATGGTATTACACAATCAGGTGTCTAGTTGGTGTCAGAATCACTGTCTAGTTTTTCTGCCTAGTTTTATAATCATGATTGCTGACTGATCAGTTCATGTCTCTGAAATCTCCTAGTGGAATTACATCAAAACGGCTGCATCTCGTTTTGTTGCACCAATAATGTTTACTTTAAAGCTTTTGCAGTTGTTGGTTGGTAAATCATTTGAGGAAAGACCAGAAAAGCTGAGTCACAAATTCTCATTCAACACTGGGCGCTCTAATCCAAACACACCACCTCACCACTCTGCCTCTGTGTGGTCACTGATGGGGGAAAGAGAAAGAGGTTCGGCTTTCTGGGAAGCTGAAGAGTTTGATTGGTGTCAGGTGCTCAAATATAACACACAAATCAGCACCCAGGGAAATGATTCTGGTTGAGTGTGAGAAGACTATGATTTACATTTTGGGATCTTATTTTCATATAGTAGATGGCTCTTAGTCTTGCCTCGAAGCATCAGAGTAGTTGATGACAAATACAACAGTAACATTCTACTGTAGGTGGAATAAGCTTACGTGACCGTCTTTTATACACCATGTTTTGATTGTATGTGTTTTTTTTAATAAAAAAATAAAATTTCTCTTAAAAGTATTTGGTGATGAATGTTAAAATTGTAAGATTTTCCATGTCTGACAATTATTTCTGTGCAAGTTAGTCATCTGTTGTGTTTATAATGGGTAATAAGCGTCGTGCCCCAAAGGCAAAGAGTCAGGAGTTTCAGAATACTGGGACTGTTTGTCAGTCGTAATACAGTTGTAAACCTAATTGTACCATTTGCAAGTGCATTATTGCACTGGAAGCTGGGGTGAGTCGGATGAGGAACAAACAAGGTTGAGCTTTGATGCCATTGACCATGCTCTGCCACTCCTAGAAACTGCAGAGACACTGTAGGGTCGTGGGAATTAAAATGGGTCAGTGCATAAAAAAGGAAAGTTCACTTTAAAGGAGCCAAGTCTTGTTACATGTGTGCATACTGATATTCAGAAGAAATAATATCAAGTGACTAAAATGCTGAGTTTTTACAGTAGTTGGAATAGCGGTGTACAATTTTCTGGGTTAGGCAGGAAATATGGTGAAAGGTTGTGTTGGCTAAATAATTATGCTTCACTAGAATTAAAAATATGGTCAGGATTGGGATTGCATAGTCTGTATGCATTTATAAATTCAGGTGATGCTGGTTTTTCATCAGATAGTTGGGTATCAGCAATGGAATACCCAAATAATATACCATTGGAAAAGTCTATGATCCGTATAAAGAATTTAGGGACCATAAACATAAAACTTTCACAGGACTCAAAACGGACAGACATCTAAATGCTGTACCATTTTTGTACATGTCCCAAACAGAGTGGAAACTGAGGCTTTAGATGTAACATACTGTGGAGTTCTGAGGACCTTTTTTTTCCATTTATAAAATCTCGGTGTCTTTGGTGTACCAAAGAAATGATTGAAGGATATTCATAAAGTGTCGGTGTCAATAGAGAGGAGGACCAGCAGGTTTTACGATGAAGTTTTTCAGTTACGAATTAAACTAATGCTTTAAATAATAACAGACTTTTAACTCAAACTCATTTGATCTGTTTAGAAGCAAATGTCAATTAATTACAAGATCTTAATATTCAATTTTAACCAGACTTCATTGGCTGAAAACAGTATGTCCTCAAATCCAAATACCAAACACTGGCTTGACTAAAAGTCCACTTGTGATGCGTTTACAGTTATTAGTATGAAAGTAGTACTCAAAAAAAGACAAAAAAAGAAAATCTAAAAAGTCATCTTAGGTCATGTATGCATATAACGAGATACAATTCTTTACTATTTCTGACCACTGCAAAGATTTCTGTAAAAATGTTTGTGTACTTTGGATGCCAATGTTGCCATTTGATCAGGACAATTATACAAATGGCTGGTCCTACAGTAACAGTGTAACTCAGACCAGCAAGAAAAGACTCCAGACAAAGAGCAGTTGTGTTATATTTATTATCACAATAACACAACAATCTGACCAACTAGATATCACAACAGGAATATCTGACATTCTCTACTGGTGAAACAGTTCCTTAACGATACACAACATACCCAGAGTTTCAAGATAGATACATCACTTAAAAGCTGCATAGGGCACTACTGCGCATGGTATTCTAGATGTCTTCAATATGTAATTGGAGATTCACAAGCATGTCTGAAACACCTTATCTACTCAACAACAGCTATGTGCATTTACATTGTGCTTCAGTCTCAGATTTAGTGTGAGCAGCCCACATATCCAAACCTGTGCTTAAATTGTCTTTTTTTAAATACATGTACTGTAGCTATGCATACACAATAAACAAACATACAGGGACAGAGTGCAATAACTGCTGGCTGCATTGTAGACTGCTCAAACAACTCAAATGTGCAGTAACATTTTGGCACAAAGTGGCAGGCAAAATCCGGACAGAACTGACATTCACTACGTCCACTACAACAAACAACTGTCACCATGTAACATATTAACATGTGAACATATTTTATTCAAAATTAATGACACGACAGCCGAGGCTTATTTCATAATGTCATCCGGAGGCGATTCCTTGGGATGTTTCTCTGATGAGGAATACGAAAATTTACAGGACAAAAACAGGGAAGTGTGTTTTATGGGTTTCTGTCATTTTTCAGCTTTTCTTTACATTATGTAATCATTTTTTAAATGTTCAAAGAAAAGATTAAAGGCCCCGAAAACATATTTTCACCTTTTTATGATGAGTGATGGGCTCCTACATTAACAGTTATTTTTGTGCCAACGGTTTTTGTCATGAGAGATTTTTGTTGTTGTTGGTTTTTTCTCACTGGTTTGAAGTAGATGGTGTGGTGTTGGAAAAAGGTGATGCCACGTATTTATATGAACAAATCAGAATCAAAATCTGTTTAGAGTTGATGGTTGGTTTTTGCTTCTGTTGCTAGTTAAACAAGAAACAAGAAATAGAGATGGTTTTTTATGAACTTTTCTTCTTCTTTTTTTTTTACAAAGTGAAACATGCTTCAGTTGTCCTCACCACCATGAATACACAAGTATAGACAGTACTGAATTTTACTCTACAGAGAATGATGGTTCACAAAAAAAGCCATATGGGGGTTTAACCCCTCAGAAACAATTTATCATTATTCAAACTTCAAACACCCAAGCTAAGAATTTTGTTGCCAACAGGTGTTTCAGAAATTATGTTTTTTATGACTTGAGCTTGTAGCTATAGAGAATTATCACATTGCAACATTCTCCTCAACAGGGGAGTGTGACCAGTGCCCTGCCAAAACTGAGCTGAAATGGCAGTAAACAAAGTCCCTACTTCAATTAAATTCTCTCTCTGAGCTCTCTGAAAAAGTGGGCTCCGAGCATTTCTTTCCTTTTCAAAAGTCTTCATCTTGAAAGGGTGACAAGCTTTGCCTCCAGACCCCTTTCAATTCTGACCTTTTATGATCTTTCATGTCCTAAGCAGGAGGGATGTCAAAGCATTAAACAACACTACGCCTGTGGTTGCTTGTTGTTGTTAAAACTTCCATTTGTGCCTCTGCTTGCAGAGCACCATGCTGAAAGCCTACATGCCTCCCTGTGGGCATGTCACTGTAGCTACACCAGGCCAGTCTGCATGTGGACATGTAGAGGGTAGGGGTGGTAGACGAGTGGGGGCTGGCCCTGGGTGATGAAGTAGCTGCTGTAAATCGGCTCCGTCATGTACGGAGCCGGCTGATAGAAGCAGGTAACGTTGGCTGTGTTGGGGATGGCGTTCTGCTCGCCCAGCACCCTCAGAGCCAGGACTGTGATCATATTTAGCGTCTGTCTCCTCTCATGTCCCATCAAGCACACCGTGCTTTCATCTATCACACGTCGCAGGGTCATCAGGTAGTCATACTTGTTTGTCTCCTCGCTGCCAATGAAATGGCACTGCAGGTAGGCCTCGATCTTCCGCTGCTGCTCGCTTACATCAGGAAAGTCAATGAAGAAGCGGGAGCACATGTATCGTTCCAAGGACTTAATCTCTGTCTCGCTGGCTGGCCTGAAGTTCCTCACCAGCAGGTCGCTGTATTTTAGCAGACCGCCCCCTCGAATCTCCTCTGGGTTGTGGGTGCCGATCAGGCGGTGGCGGAGGTGGTGCATCGCCTGCTCAAAGTCTCCGTACATGCACTCTGCTTCAACAGTGATGGTGGGCTCCCCTGCTGCCCCGGTCCATGAGCTTGACCCACAGCTGTTTGGGACAGTGTCTGTCAGGTCATCAACCTGTGGCTGTGTGGCGATGTTCGCTGCACATGTGTGAGTCTCTGAATCAGGGGGCTTCTTTGAGTGTTTTGCCTTAACAGTTTGTTCTCCACTTTCATTTGATCCAGTCCCATCCTGAAGCGCACTGGCTGAACTGTTTGTGGGAACTGTAAGAGCATTTGTACCCTCCAAGTTCTCCAACTTGGTGTCTGGTACATTTGAGCAATGAACTTGAACACTATCCAGTGCAGGAGACTTTGGCTGAAGAGGTTTGGGTATTTCTATGGGTGGAAACAGCTGTGTTGTAAGATCTGACAAATCAGTCAGCAAAGACCATTTTTCAGGCTTACTGATCATCTTTCGTGACATTTTTCTTTGTAATTTTGGTGAGGGGCAATAGTCTGGTACAACGTCCTGTGATGTGCTGCAGGTTTTCTTAGCTGGGGGAGGGAAGGAGAATTCAATATGTGAATCTTGTAGGTCTGATGTATTTTCAGTCTTGCAGATTACAGAGTCTACTTTGAACTGAGTAATTTCTTCACAATGAACTATTTCCTGTGGAGTTGACTTTTCTATATGCGTTACAGACACTGGCTGGGAAGCTTGTGACTCACGTAGCTCTTCATTACTCTGTAGCTTTAAACATGCACGTGTCATCAGCGGATCCCTGATCTCTGTAAATACAGTTTTAGGTGATGAAACTAAAGGATAACCACTTTGAAAATGTTCTTTCTCTTCTCCGGTTTCTTCACATAACTCAAACACAATGTCCTCCTCTGAGTGAACGTCCTCGATGCCATCCGCTTCCTCTTCCTCCTGCTGTAAGTTACTGCTCTCTGGTTCTAATACTTGCTGTGCATTTTGCTTTCCGTCAACATGCTCAGTCTTTGTATGTGGAAGCTCTTTCTCAAGCACAGAAACTGCTTCATCTGGACGCTGACTTTCTCCACCAGTTGCCATTACTGAGTCTTTGTCAACATCCTCTTCAAAATCTTGAGGATTGCTCAAATTAGATTGCTTTTTGCTTTCATCCTCATTGTCGCTTTTAGCCAAATTCCCAGCATTCAATGCCAACTTTCCTCCTTGTTTCCTTTCAGTCTCCCAGTAGGACTCCAGCATGCGATCTAATATTATCTGGAAGGAGTCCACACTGAACTCAAACTGTCTTCGAAGCGAACTAACAAACCTGAGCCCCACAGTTTTCGCTCTGTTGTTAGACAGTGAGATAAGACTCCATCTGTCATGCTCATTGAAAACTTTCACCATCTTTTGCACATATGCTTCCTTCATTGTCAGGCAAGTAATCTTCCGTCTGTTAACTCCACAAGGGAGGAGGTCTCGTAGGCTGCCCAGTACCACCTCCTTAATCACTTGAAAGTCCTCCTGTCTGGGCAGCTCCACTCCAAAAATGATGTCTAAATCGCTATAGCCCAGGCCATTATCCCTCACCAGGACATGGCTGGCAGTCGCACCATTAAGGCGTATATCTTTCACCTGAATGTCTCTTTCAACCAGACGATCCTTCACCACACGTATGATGTCTTTTGCTCTCACCTGCAGTGTGGGAAAATTTCCTCGTCCATGGATCGGGATTACCTCTGTCAACATCTTGTCCAGAGCTTGGACTTGCGCAAGGGTCAAGTTGTGGAATCTCTTCTCCGTTTGGAGCTCCATCATCCTTACCTGTGAAACAGAGGTCTGACATATGTATCACATCATGGCTAATGTTGTAATCTAAAAAAGACTGCTTTTTCTTAGAGTAACATCCACCACCAGCCCCGCCTTTCTGTTCCAGATGCCCTTTACAAATGGCAATGAGTAGAGAAAACACATTTTTCTTTTTTTACACGTTGTCTGCATCATCCCAGCATCTTTTCTACATCCTTATCCTTGAGTATATTTTTCACTAATTTATTTATTTGAAAGTCTAGTCCTTTGAAGACTTGGCATTTGCCATTTTGCACTCCTAAGATATGTAACACTATTTATCAGCTAGATTTGAAATTCAGCATTAAGCATAAAGGGCAGCAACATACTCAAAGTGAGCTCTGAGGACGGAGGACTCATTGATTAACTCATCTGGCGTGTTGCCACAATGTGGCGACAGCATCATAACATATGGTGAAGTCAACGAAATGCCATTTAATAGCTCAAACATAAGGGACCTAATTAAAATTTTCCATGTTGAAATGCACAGATGAAAAGAAGCTACAAGTGTATCTGAAGAATGTAAATTAAAATGTGCTCCCCATTTTGTTTCTTAAACTTGATATTCTACAGATCAATGACATGGCTGTCATAATAACAGATTTTTTCTTCAACTTATCTAATGAAGAAGACAAATTTGTTGGCTGTGGCTGGTTTAGCTATGAATGAGATGAATGTGCCTACTTTGCAGCTCCTCCCAGGATGCTTTGTGAGGTTTTGTGAGGAACTTTTTTGCTGAGAGTGAGACAATACATTCCAATAGCACTGTGAACGTCATTACTCTCATGCCATTTTGCATTTCGTCAAACAAGATAAACATTCAGCAGTCGCCATGTTGAATTTCTTGATCATCCATGATCATCCACCCATCTGCTAATTATAGGTGACTCCCCTGTGTGTCATTCACTGGCTATCACCTAACAGGGACTACCAGTTTGATAGATCTAAAAGAGGCAAGCTGGACATATCTGTTGATACTGCACCTGTATGTAAGAGCACTCTTCTTCTGAAATAGAAGCACTGAAGTATGTCATGACAAACTAGGCATATAATACTGCGGTTATACACTTGACTCCATAATGTTGCTAACAAACAGCATGCAGTTGATTGATGATGTGTTTATTCCTGCTGTTATAATGTGGCAACACTGTATTTGTAAGAGGGGGAAGAGTACGTCATCATTAATGTACACTGACTCACTCACTACTGAGGAAAATGTCAGATTTTTTGGACCATTGTTTGTAAGCGTTAAAGGATCCTCATATTCTCAGATACAACAGTATGGATAAGGGATCAGTTAAGGATCCTCGGGGTGTTTAGAAAGATGAATGCTCTCATTGTCCCTGAACTCGTTATAAAGTCCTTTTAATTATCTTTTCTTTTTTGCCTTTATGCTTAAGTCAACACTAGCCCATCATGTAAGATATATATACATTTTTAAAAAAGGAGAAGGACATTGAATTTTTCTCATTTCCCACTGGGATTTAGAGAATAGAATCTCACAACCAAAACTACTTCCGGAGAGGAGCTTTACCTTGGACACTTAAGATTACACTATATAGATTGGGAAGTTTAGTTAGCCTACTTTTTGGTTGCACTGCTATTTATTTTTCTGCTGCTCCACCATAATAATATTCAAATCATTTTTCCAGAGGTATGTGAATCCGTGCAATTTTGTAAAGCTTGAAATAAAATATAAATATGCACCAACTTTTAGGTCATCAGATCTATGGTGCTTTAGTTGTATAAAATCAAAGGTGAGTCTTGTTCCATTTTTTTTTTTTTTAGATATAGTTTAGATAAAAAATAGTAATATAGTAACTGCTTAAAAAAACCGTATTGTTGCATTTAAATTACTAACTAAAATGGAGCCAGAGTGGCAAAAACTTCATGTAAATACTTTAAATAGTATGTGATAAATGCGTATTGCTGGTTGATTTTATCTGTATTGTTTTCAAAGTAACATGGCCATGTGAGGTACGCCTACTGAAAACAGCACTTGATGATCTGTTGAGTGCAGTTAGTGAACAGCCTACTGCTTCCCCAGCCTGTGTCAGTATTTGGCAGTCACCAGTGTAAATGCTGTCAGTGGGTGGCAGTAACTCGGGCACAGGAAAGCATGGCCCACAGCAGCCTCTAGTGAATCTCACGGGTTACATCAGCTCGGTCCTGCAGCAGGACTGCTCTTCTGCCTCTTGGTTTCTTTATAGATAAGACTATATGAGTCATACAGCCACTGAATGAAGCATCACTCGCTTGCTCTCTTTCCTTGTGTGACAAAACGACACAAAATGCACCACTTTAGGTGGCGTTTAGTGTCGTGACTTTCAAGAAATGTTTTATCATGAAGCCTGGTCAATGGAATATAGAACAATTACACACTATAATATTCAGCCAATAGATCTGGAGACATACATGTTGATGGGCATTTTTAAAAGCTGCCATGGCCAACACCATTTTGCACAGGCCATTGGTTCTGTAATGTTTCACTACAGCCATTATATCTTGTCCTCTGAACTCAAAATGTTGCTCATTTAGCAACTAACTAAATCACTAGTTAGTTCATAAAGCCCAGATTCTGTATTCCATGGTACAATTATAATCGTGGCAATATATGAATGCAGTTCATAAGTTGACAGCCAGCCTAAGTAAATGAACAGGCTGATATTATGACTGAAACTGTCTTATATACTGGGGGGGAAACAGTACGGTTATCTGCGTTTTGCCAGAATGACACACAATAATACAACAGTCGCGCAATTACAAAAAAGAAAAAAAACTCACCTGGTTTCTGGATAAATAAAAATGGGAAGTAAAGCCAGAGCAGCAACACAAGAAAAATAAATAAACAGTGAGATACCCAACAGGTTTATCCGACCCCGTTGGAGAGGTTGATGCTGAAGTTAACGCGGACAGTTTCCTCTCAGCACAGAAGCACTGTTTCCATGGCAATCAGGCGTCACGAAATTTACGGTAAATCACGACGCTCAGTCTCTCTCTAAATACCCAGCGACGGTCACTCAAGTTTTAAATAAGCATTGTATGTATGTCATCCAAACAGTTGGATAAAGTTTGACTTTTATTGGTGGAGCACACCGACATGTCATGCTGAACTACCGGCGTGCCACCGCACTGCCGAGATGCTGTTGCGGGGTGAACATCACATCAGACGGAGTGAGTCATCCTCTCTCCCCGCCGTGATCCACACCGTAAATCTAATCATCAATCAGCCGCTTTCACCGCCCACCACTCTGCCTGCTAAGACACCACATCCACTTTTATCTGCCTGTATCCACTTACACATAAACAACAACGCAAACGCACCGATAAAAACGTTAGCAGTGCCGTGTTATAGTGTTAACGGTTAGTTTTTTTTTCTTCTCTTCATTCACATTTTGCTAGGGGGAGGGTGGCAGCTCCCTCGTGACGTCGAATGGAATACCGCCACCACGTGACAATGACGTTGTTCATATTTTGGTAAGACATCAGGAAGTGCGAGTGAAGGCGAAGACCGAAACCCAAAAGGCTGAAGTTTCACTGAAAACTTTAGCTTTATTTAACTGTCTTTTTGTGGACTGTCCGTAAGGATTCGACCGAGTAACTGTTGGATTCACCAGGAGCAAACTGAAGATGCCGAGCATGGAAAGTATCCTTTTAAAACAGTCATGAGAAGGGGAGGTGAGACTGTGGTGTAATGTCAATACGAAGGCTCAGAGAGCAACCACAGCGCGGTAGTTTATGTCGAGGCTGGAGAGATTTATGTGTGTCAGACACATAATACAATACTTAATAGGTTACATATCCACCAAAGGCACAGGAGTTGCATTATTGAATAACCTGGACACGTTTTAGTCAATTCCAGGCGTCGTTAAATAGGAGAGAGACGGGCTGAGGGCCTGGGAACCGTCGTTTGTAATGGCTGGAAATACCCAACACCTGAGACAGGGTAATACACACTGTAACCTCGCAGTCAGGGTGTTGTTTAATACTCTAAATAATAAAGGCAAGAACTGATTTGTTTTTTATCTGGTAGTCCTATCATGACTGTCTTTGATTTGACACACATGAAGGTTTCACAGGAACCGCAAAACATAGTCAAAGGGAAACTCCAATAAAACCAGTTACATAACCTTTATTCGTCACTGCAGGTATTTCATGTCGTAAATTATAGCTATTTTTGAAGCCAATATTGAAATTAATAATTGGGAGTTTAAAGTTAAAAAATTGGGAGTTTTGGGAGGGTTTTTTGTTGTTTTTGTTAGTCTAGTCTAGTCTATTACTCTAGCTCTACTTTAAACCTGTTATGGTAAGAACGTAACAGGAACGTAGACCCAAGGTTGGATTAATAAATTGAAGCAGACAGTTGTCCTAGACTCCTACACTCTTGGGGCGCCTAGAAAGCTCCAGATTTAATATGGAAGATATTTTCTGGTAATTTTAATTAATTACAAGTTTGTAGGGATGCTTCACCATGCTTCACCGATCCACCTGATACTGATTCAGATACCTGAACTCAAGGTTATGATATGAGACCAGTGCTCTCTTTCAGCTAAATTCACAATCTTTATACCTCATAGAGCACAATATTTTTTATGCACATTAAACATGACAGAATGTAACTGATGGCAGAAACATGGAATATTATAATGACATTGACAGAGAAACTGTTTTAATTTGAATTGGTCACATCATGTCTGATCCATCCACTTTATTTGATCAGCATTGCTGCCAAAAACAGTCTTTTGGATCCGATTTCAGAGGATAGCCATCTTACAGATTAGTGCAACGCTGCAAATTTGTCTAGTAATATGGTATGGACCACTCAAATAGAGTATAAACTGAAGTGATAGGGCATTAGGGTAACTTAATACTAAAAAAATGCTGCTTAAACAAGTTACCACAAACTAATTACTAAATGATGTATACACAGCTAATTTTTGTAGTATGGTCTTAACCAAACACATTTCGAGCAGTTCTTACAGGATTTGAGTTGAGAAAACTAAGAGAACCACCACCATCTTCTCATGCCATGCTCACACAAAACAGTTATATTATATTTAAATTATATTCAAAGTTAAACACAGTTATTGAAGTGGTCATCCAAGGTTGCTTGTTTTTGTTTGGACTTTGTTCTTCTTTAACCTCACATTTCAGAAAATCTATTCAATTTAAAATTTGCTGCCAAAGAACTCCAAAGAAACTCCAAGAAATGTGACAAAGAGGAAAAAATAGAGAAGGCTAAAGTCAAGAAAGTAAGTTCCACTTTTGAAGCCAGTCATCAAGATAACACATTATGGGGGGCCTTGTGACTGGTGTTGGCTGCATAAGATTTTACTGAAGCACTTTTTGTGTGTGTCGTCTCTAGGCCATCCAGAAGGGGAATATGGAAGTGGCCAGGATCCATGCAGAGAACGCCATCAGACAGAAGAACCAGTCTGTGAACTTCCTGAGGATGAGCGCTCGGGTAGATGCGGTGGCAGCAAGGGTCCAAACTGCAGTTACAATGAACCAGGTATATTGAAAACAGGGTCACTGCAAACTGTTGTAAGCCTAGAAAAATCTGTTACAGGCTGAAGATTAGCATTTCAGACTAAAGAAAGCTTGTTTTTTTTAATTTCTGTTTTAATGATGGTGTTTCTTTTCACAGGTCACAAAATCTATGGCTGGAGTGGTGAAAGGCATGGATGCCACTCTGAAGAGTATGAATCTGGAAAAGGTAGAGTGTTATTTACACATGAAAATAATATTGTCTTTTCTCTTTGAGTTATCAAACAATTCATTAACCTTTTTTTCCAGATTTCAGGTCTCATGGACAAATTTGAACACCAGTTTGAAACTCTGGATGTTCAGACGGCCCAAATGGAGGACACCATGAGCAGCACAACAACACTCACGACACCACAGGTACGTCTTGGATCTACTCTCATAATATTTCTTGTTGTCTGACAGTGATTTAAACACAAAGGCATTCACTGTATATCTAATGGCGAATGTGTTTTTCAGAATCAAGTGGAGTCACTACTGCATGAAATGGCAGATGAAGCAGGGTAAACTTTTCATTTTTTTTCTAAGTATTGTTTGTGAAATAATGTTAGTTCACTTATATTCCTAACACTAACATGCCTAACTAGCACTTACTATGCACTTTCAGTGCACTTCTTTACATGATCTCCTTGCACTTATTGAATAAATGTAACACCCAGTACTTACACCAAGGCCTCCTACTGCACTGAAGGTTTAGTGTTGTCCCTCACTTTTATGTCACTTTGGATAAAAGCATCTGCCAAATGAGTGAATATAAATGCATTTACACAGGGAATGCATTCACAGAGTACAGGCATAGATCAAAGTGTATATTGTGGTATATTTCAAAGAATTTCATAGACATATAAGGATTGATTTAGACAGCGTTACTCAGTATAGTATAAGCAACAACACTGTGTCTGTAGTCTGAAAGTAAGTTTTAAATGTTGCTGTGTGCATTATATTTAGACTTGACCTGAACATGGAGCTCCCTCAGGGACAGACAGGATCAGTGGGTACCAGCGTGGCCTCTGCAGAACAGGTACACTTGCTTTTCACAACATCTTTGTTTTACAGTCAGGTAACATTTGGCACAGATAACCTTAAGTACATAAAAACCTCACCACTGTTCCTGCTACATGAGCCTGATTACTTATAAAAAGTGTAAATTATAGGTTTAGTGAAAAAGACACAGGTTTTTGTGTGATTCCAGAAAAGAGATTTAAACTGTATTTGTTGATGAAATGTGTTCTCCAAATAACCCATGTACATCCTCCTCACCTATACCCCTCTCTTTGCTCTCTCTTATCCAAAGGATGAACTCTCTCAAAGGCTCGCCAAACTCAGAGATCAAATGTAAAGGACGGCGGTCATCCTTTACATTGGAGTATTTCAGGTGGACTAGCGCCATAATGCAGAGCGCAAAAAACACCTGTACACTACCTGAATATAACTCCCAAACACCTTTTGATTTACATCATGTCCTCTCCTCTCTTTACATCTCATGTGTCTCTCTTGAGGAGCTACTGTATCATTGTTTTTTGTTTTTTTGCCCTTGTTGGTTCTGTATTGATGATATACTCACAGCAATTACAATTATTCTTTGGACACCTTACACTAACAAAACTGCTGGGTATGGAAAATGTATGTATTTCTTAAGCATATATAATTATCAATAAAGAAGATCCAATTTAGCTTTATTTTTAATTATGCACACTTAAGAAGACCACACATTAAAATAATTTGGATTGCAGAAATTATTACCCTGTATATTATTTATAAACCAATTTCATATACTTACGGTGTTTGAGCTTAAGGCTTTGGATGATAGAATTCAGTTTTTGCGTGATTGCAGAAAACATATATGCATTTACTCTTCCTGGTATCAGAGTGTGAAAGACCTTCCCCCATACTGGTGATAGACTTCTTGAGTTGTTTTGTTGTATTTTACTTCTGACAAATATTTTAAGAAGATAGTGGATGATTAGCCCATATGTTTGTCTGGTCATCTTAAATGTTTTCACTGATTGTTTGGGAAGGGGTTACAGTTTGGAGATTAGATACAGAAAATAAACAATAAAATTTTATAATACTTTTATCTCTTTGCCTTTTCAATTAATGTATCCTTTTCAGTAATTCCATATAAACATTTGTTCTGTCTGTTGTGAAATGTGTATTTTCTAAACACAAATTCACATAATGTATATCCTCGGCTCTATGACATCTCAGCAATTGCAGTGTGTTTTTCTGTTGTAGTATGGGCACATAAAACTGTCTGAGTGAAAAGGAGATGAAAGGTGTCATTAATCAACATTATGTAGGTACCAACATTTCTAGGTAAAAAAAAAAAATACTTAGACCCCAACAGCTGAGATTAAAAGTGCAGTCAGTATTGACTATTCATATCCTGTCTGAAATTTGATGCAAATACCTAAATATGTAATATGTTCTCTCCTTGCCTCAGTGTGAGATTTCCAAATGCAGATTATTTCTGACCACATCATTGCCAGTGATATATCGCATTTTCTCCTTAACCCAAAGGAGACAAGTGGTCCAAATTGACTGCTCCCTCTCTCTATCCCTGTCTCCTGCTCTCTCTCTCTTACTTCAAAACAATCTTGAATTTTCTGCTCCACTGCATGCAGATGAAATCAGAGCTAATGCATCACTGTGGGCTTTAAGACATGCATTTCTATTCAAGAAAAACACCTCAGACTTCTCTTCGTCTGGATCATATTTACTGAGAGAGATGTCATTTGCATGAGCTGCAGGGCAATGAGAATGCTGTTGTCAAAGCCGGTTATTCAAGTATTTCATGATTACGGGAGTTATGCATTAATAAGCAGACTTTCTATAATGAAGGACAACCCTAGTAAACTGTATAGATAAAGTAGGTGAAATGTTTGCAAGTATGCAAAATCTTGCAGTGTTGATGAACTAGTGCACATCATTTATTTCTCTGGTCTCTTCCTTTGACAGAATATTGCTCAAACAGCACATTTTGCTCGTAAGATGTAATCATACCATGTGCACAGAACCACATGTAAATGAGAGTGCAAAGTCCATGGTTGTCTTAGTGTACAGTGAAGCCTTGCTGCTGCTGATCTGAATATTAACTGGTCCTATACAACTAACACTTTTTATTTTATTAATTTAATTTAATTTACGTGTTCATTCATTCTCTCGTGATCACAGTAAGAAATGAAAACTCAACATTCGTGAGTTGGAAAAATACAGAGGTATGCTGTCACAACAATCAATATATTGCAATATATACTAACCCTCGTGGAAGTGTTATCCACCGCATTTTGTGGGGTGCGCAGAATATTTTATTTTGAAAGTGTTTTCCGGACGTGGTAGTCACAGTGTGACGTTGGTGTTGACGATGTAGTGAGTTAATATGTAATCATGACTGCTCACTGCCCTCTGGTGGCTCCTGTCAGGAACTGCAGCACTGTATTAATTTCAGTATATTCATTAATACCAATATGTGAATGACACTAGTGTGGCTATCATGACTATTGTAATGTATTTGCGATAAGTATCAATTGCAAGTTGGTTTGATCACTATTTTCGCTTGTTCGCAGGCGTGATAGCATAGTAACACTTCCTGTGCACCCTTTCAAAATAAATTGAGATGTGAAAAGAAAATTGAAATGTGAAAAGACTTCTCTATGGAAGGCATCTGAGTGCCTTTAAAGGCGTATAACAGAAATACAATTTCTTTAAAAATAATATTTGAATCGACAGTTGTATGCAGTATGCAGTTTTAAATTCAAATTCGTTAATATCGACTCAAACAAAACTATTTTAACACTTCATAGAGGAAGAGGAGAAAGAAAACACAGGGTTTCTATTCTCTGGGTAGTGTCTGTTAGGCATTTAACTCTCTGCCTCAACTCTACTTCAACCTTATAACTGCCCTAACCTGAGTTTTGATCTATTTATAACCTTAATCTAACCATAAACATGTAATCCGTCCGTGATTTTAGTGGTGAAAACAGCACAAGACCTGTCAGACAAAACTCAGGGCAGAGAGCCCAAATCACTTCATGTGACTTTGTCGTAAACAGGAAGCAGCTGATCTTGACTTCACTGCCTGTTTCCACCAAGTAATGTGTACAACTGTATTCTTGAAACCAATTAAAAAACATAGTCTAAAGCTGCTTGAATATAAGTAACGGGGTAAGCAGACGATACACCGCTGAATTTTAACTTAGGTAGTTAGCCGTTTAGCCTGGCTAGGATACCTGACATGTATCTGGACAGTCTGTCGTGCTAGCTAAGTTAGCATTAGCTTAGGTGTTTATCCGGAACAGAGAAAATAGTTATAAATTAACATGAGTAAGATGTTTATATATTCCTCTGTGTCTGCTAAGCTAACGATAAAGTTAAACATTTGGACTTGTCCATCATTTGAGAGTTCAAACGTGTTCTCTGTAGTCACATGGTTTTCTGCTTCATCAGAGCTAAGTGGCAGCTAGGTGAAAATATTTGTGTCTGCTCCGCAGCTGAAGGAGAGGAAGGGGAGAGCTGCAACAGACACCGACTGAAGTCATCTGACCTGCAGCTCACTGAAATACTCTACACCGTGTCTGTTGAGGGGGATGTCAAGCACAGCAATGAAGAAAAAGGTGACGCAGCAGTAAAATCACTGGTTGTTTGTAACATCACAAGCTGTGGTGAAGTACATTTACTCATGTGCTGTACTTCAATACAGTACTGTTTCATGCTTCTACCCAGTCTTTCAAAATGATAAGCATTTAGCTATTTTCCAATGCCCCAAAGTGATTCAGGAGGCTGTATTCATAAACATTCAAAAATGTACATGTTGATATGCAGTGTTTGGTATTTTAGTGTTTCAGTCCCTCCATAACCAAAAATCATGAGTCAAAGGGATTGCTCAACGATTGCTTGCCAGGAATTGTAATAACTTTGTAGGAAAGTTCTCACA
Organism: Seriola lalandi dorsalis; assembly: GCF_002814215.2. Taxonomy (NCBI): domain Eukaryota; kingdom Metazoa; phylum Chordata; class Actinopteri; order Carangiformes; family Carangidae; genus Seriola; species Seriola lalandi. Next base: position 1,202,942 of record NW_019524809.1, read on the forward strand.
TCTTTTCTGCACTTTCAGCACAAATTACACATCATCAGTTTCATTCTCTAAATTAATTTTTTTCATTTTAAGCAGCCTGATGAGAAGTTTAACATACTATAATGACTTATTAGGCACAATTAAGATTCATTATCTTTAATGTGTCTGTTTTTGGCAAATCACTTAAATTCACTTAAAAGTTAAAGAAATGTGGTATTTCTTCCCCAAAATTATGTTTATGACAGCATGGAGAATTATTTGAAGCAAAATTTTACACTGTTGTGTGGAGATATAGATTTTACAGAGAATAAACAGAAATCAAAACAAAACAATGTACATGCTTTTTGTCAAATATTTATCATACATGTAAGATCTTATGTACAAAACACAGAATCAGTTAATACAATATTGCACATTGTTTTACATTAAACAGTGTAAAGCTGTTGAAATTAGCTTCCTCTCCACTAGCTACAACATCCTAATGGAATACTTTTACATCATGGATTTTCTGTTTTTCTTTAAGTCTGAATATTTCTTTGACTATCCTTCACACAAGTAGAGAGTATAGACAATTTTAGTGATGGTCAAATCTGTTGCATTTATGCTTTCAGGTGCTACTGATGGGGAAAAGTGGGTCTGGAAAGACCAGTATGAGATCAATCATCTTTGCCAATTACATAGCTCGAGACACACGCCGCCTTGGAGCTACAAGTAAGGGCACTGAAAGCACATGAAGATGATATTTTGATCCCAAGTGTTTCTTTAATCTCATCTAAAAAAATTCTTGTCATTCTTTTGTTCAATGAAGTTGACGTGGAGCACTCCCATGTACGGTTTCTTGGCAATCTGGTTCTAAACCTGTGGGACTGTGGAGGGTAAAGTACATCTCTCTTTTACTTTAATTCATAGTGTTTTACCAAATCTGATAAACCCCCGTTAAACACTGCTCTGTGCTCTTCTCTACACATCAGACAGGACACGTTCATGGAGAACTACTTCACCAGCCAGAGGGACAACATTTTCAGAAATGTAGAGGTGCTTATTTATGTATTTGATGTTGAGAGTCGCGAGCTGGAGAAAGACATGCATTACTACCAGTCGTGTCTGGAAGCCATCCTGCAGAACTCCCCTGATGCCAAAGTGTTCTGCCTCGTGCACAAAATGGACCTGGTGCAGGAAGACCAGAGGGACTTGGTGAGCTTTACCTGACATTTTATACATAATTCATGTGAAATGCTGTTCCTCTGTCACTTTCACATTGTTGCTTTCTTTGTCATGTCATGTTCACACAATCACCAGAAACCTTGCTGCTACTGTCCTCCTTTGGTGAATGTGGTGCCCTATAAGTATATTCAAGTAATTCTAGCTAAAAGTGATGGTTGTCCCTGTGAAAATGAAATTAATTAATACATTTATGAAAAAAGTAAATGAATAAAATAATAATGATGTTTTATCTTTTTACCTTTCTCACAAAAGTAATTCTTACATAGAAATAAGTTATCAATTGAAAGTGGTCACCCAGTCATGACACTGTGAGCAAAAATCAGTATCCCATAATATTATTCCTACAATTTCACAGCTGTCAAGGCTACTGACAACGTCATGTATGCATCAGATAATGATGATGATGTTGTTTTAAATATGTTAAATTATTTTAGCATTAGCAATCATTAAGTTCCATCATTAAGTGGCACAAAGGGGGAAGGTGCAGAATGAAGGTTAGTAGAAAGATAGAAAGATAAAGTTAATATTAATTTAATTGCAATTAATGTTAATTGTAATGATCTATCATTATCAATTAAAAATAAAATCATTACTTTAGTAAGTAGTTAATTTATGTATCCAATTGTTTTTGATGTTGGACTACAGGAGAATACAGAAAGCTAACTGCTTCATGTCCTTGGTTTCCTGTGACCCAATGACTCTACTGTGTTCACTGTCTTTACAGATCTTTAAGGAGCGTGAAGAAGATCTGAAGAGACTGTCCAGACCTTTGGCTTGCACGTGCTTCAGGACATCGATCTGGGACGAAACCCTGTATAAGGTTTTGAATCTGCCTGGCTGTATGTTGAATTGTTAGCTGATAAAGTGGATAGTCTAAGACACATTTTTACTCATCTTTGCAGGCCTGGTCTAGCATAGTGTACCAGCTCATCCCGAACGTCCAGCAGCTGGAGACAAACCTGAGAAATTTTGCACAGATCATTGAGGCAGATGAAGTTCTTCTGTTTGAGAGAGCCACCTTCCTGGTAAGAGCAACTGCTTCCTGTGGCATGACAGCTTCTGGGCAGAAAATCTGGATCTAGAAATGAAAGTCTTTTCTTTCTTATTTTCCATGGTGCTTTGCAAATGCAGGTGATCTCTCACTATCAGTGCAAAGAGCAGCGCGATGCTCACCGGTTTGAGAAGATCAGTAACATTATTAAGCAGTTCAAACTCAGCTGTAGGTAAGTTCACTCTGCAAAAACATCACCTTTACTGCCCTATTCACCTGCAGCATTTTTATGATGTTTCTGATTTTTAAAAAAATATATTTTTATTCCAGTAAACTTGCAGCCTCTTTCCAAAGCATGGAAGTGAGAAACTCCAACTTTGCGGCCTTCATTGACGTCTTCACCTCCAACACATATGTCATGGTCATCATGTCAGACCCATCCATTCGTAAGTAGTGAAGAGCCATTCTCTGCCTTGAGTGTATAGTTAAGAAACCAACTCAAAATAATAATAATAATAATATTAATGATAATAGTAATAATAATGATCCATGTGTTTATTTTCTAGCATCTGCAGCCACTCTCATCAATATCCGTAATGCTAGGAAACACTTTGAGAAGTTGGAGCGGGTGGATGGACCCAAGCACAGCCTGCACATGCGAATGCGCTAGCTGGCGCATTTGTCCCAGTGGATACTCTCAGCCAATCAGTGCACAGACCACAGAAGGCATGTTGCGGCCTTCCACCTTGCCGATACATATGAGCAGCCCTGCACCGTTTCTCTATATTTTCACATTCAATCACAGTTATTACGAGAGAAATCATATTTTCTTTTGGTCTAATTTCTACAGTATCTTGAACAGTGATCCTTTCTGTTGAAATATTTGTCCTAACTTGATGCATTAAAGAAAAAATGTATAGTTGTGCTTATTATGGAGGCGGCTACCTTTGCTGTCACACTTTGTCATACACGGTAGATACATTCACTTCATGCAATGCGTGAATCCCCGTGATCGGGGGATGTTATCCCCAAATTTGATTTTCAGATGCAGTTTGTAAGCTGTTACTCTTTGACAGTACAAACAATATAGTTATATTCAAAAAAATATCATATGTGATGTGTTTTTTCTGCTTTTATATTTTGAAAGTCCTCACCACTTGATCCACATTTACAAAAACATCATATTTATGGTGGTACATGTTTTAAACAGATCTACATATTGGTACATATTTACTTCCTGTACAAACTATCCTGCTTTGATAAGGTTCATGTTATTTCCTCTATTCACTACAATGCCCATGCACATAAGACCCTATTAACACTGCACCAGTTGTCCTGTACACATGGCACATGGTGGCAAAAGTGTGTAGGGGGTTGGTTGGAGCTGCGTGGGAGGGGACATGATAATGCAGTGCACCTGTTAAGCAAGCTGAATGGAACTGACAACAGTGTATGTGCAGATGGAGCAGCATGTTCATTTCAGTGAATTTAACATGACAGCTGCATGTAGTGCAAAGTGAATGTCCTATGTTGGTACTGTATATAAGTATTACTCTGCAACATTAAATATTCACAACTACATAAGCAACAATTAAGGTTATAAACATCTCCAGGTATTTATTGAGAATTTAACACCCAAAAACTCATCTAATCTACTTTATCAGGACTTTGTGGGATTGGTTTGAGTTCAACACGTGTCATCAGATTGTGATTCAAATGTTGGTAAATTCTGATTGGTGCACAGAAATACATGACATCACTGCTTACCAAATCTCATTGGACTGTTGGCAAACACTTTATTCTTAACATAAAGGATCTGGCTCCAAGATTATAAAGATTCCTGTTGAATCCAATCCGTAAAAAGGCTGAAAATATGTATCAGTGAAATACGCCTGAAACACTCAAACTGAGCTGTTGCTGTGCTGCTTAAATCACCAGTGAAGGGCTGCGTTTCTTCAGTCTTTTGAGATACACTGCTGTGATTGGTCGAGTGTTTTGTTATTGTCCCTTAATTTGATAGATTAGTATGAGTTAATACTTCTTTTTATTTCAAGACTGATCTATATTCAATAATGTGTTGCGCCCAGACAGGCAGACTAAATGTTGTGCCATTCAGCCACCACACATATCTAACACATATCTGATTTCCGTGATTTGAGGGACAAAATTGGTTGTAAAATGAAAGATTTTTACAAGTCTAGATTACAAAAAAATTATTGTTTCAACCCAATTTCAATTATATTTTTCAATTAAGTCGACTCTTGCATAAAAATATAGGATTACATTACATGTAACAATGATGATATGTGACCTGGAAGTCAAACATTAAACTTTTCCATCAAATGTAGCCCATATATAGATTATATATTTGATCTCATACTAAGGTTATATTTAGGCCAAGATGGCAATCTTCATATGCTGTTGTCAAAACGTTTAATATTTGAGTCTATCAGGAGCTATATCTGTCATTTGTTTCTAATATCGTACAAAAGCGAGACCAATGCATTAACCAGCTTACAGAAGGTAACTGGAGATTTTAGCACTTTAGCCCACCCACTCCTTCAGGGACTGCAGGGGATATGCACTCACTACCTCCTGCCTCTTTATTATAGGCAGCTCTGCTGCAGAAGCATTGTTCCAGCTCTGCTTATCATCACTGCTCATGTGGTTGACTTGTATCCTGGAATGTTGAGGCTGAATAACTGGAAAATCCCCGGCCCCTCAATTCACAGTGTGTAATAGAGATAGGAGAAACTAAATGTAAACTAAGACAAAGCATCTTACTTGTTTTAATAAAAGACTAGCAAACCCATTTGCAGCACAACTGAAAAATATAAACAACTGCAAATTGCAAGTGAGTCACTTCATGACAGTTTAAAACCATTTTCAAAGCAAAAACTCCCCTTAAATGTCCCACAGTGTGTCTGATTCAGATCCAACCTGGAAAATAAGGACACTGGAAAATAATTGTTTGTGTATGTGAACCCAGCAATCACCTTCAACCAACTCTCCTTGGACTTTTTTCCCAGGAGGGGCAGCAAGGGAGGAGGTGCACAGGGCGAGAGCACAATATATTTCAAGAGAACGAATCCCTCCACTGATGCAACCCAACACAAGATGTTTACGAGTGACCCAACAACTATAACAACCAGCAATTTAAACTTGTACTCTAGCTTTTATTTTTCTTCTCATGTGTGTTTACCGTACCTTGATTAAGCATCTTCAGGAAAGAAACCTTAAAGCCACAATTTAAACACATTCATCTAGCTGGTTTTGGCACAGTCACGAACCCAAAGACTGCATGGGCACAGCAGTGTTGTCAGCTTTCTTTTCTTGTTTATTGACATGCAGACGTCTCTTTACACTCAGCTAAACTGACAAAACATTCTCTCAATGGAAGATAAAAAGGGTGTCATGAGGTTTTCCTACTCTCTTAATGAGTCTGTATCAAAGTACTTCAGGAAATCTAAAAGTCTCTCGGTGAGACAGTTAATGTTTTGATGTTGTGCTCTTCCTGTTCTCCATCTGCACATTATTATCAGCAACAGGCACAGGGTCTGTTTCATTGACCGTCTCTTCATACGCATCCATGTCATGGTTTGCATCTGCGCCACAGTCCATGTGGTCCAGCTGCCGCTCCAGAAGAGTGATGCGCTGCTTCAGCTGTTGCTGAGTGTGTGTGTATTCATTAAGTAGACGGGAAAAACGAGTCTGAAGTGTGTCCAGAGAGGACTCCAGCCTCTCGACCTTCTCCTCTGTGTCTTCTTTCTGCAGCCCGCCACCTTCTACAGTCTCGTCCAACAGACCCTCCTTCATCAGGATCTCCCGGCCCCTCTCCTCTAGCACAGTCTTAGCATCTGGATACTCGGTCACTGCCTCCATCAAGTCGTCCTTAGAGAGGCAGAAGAGATCAGAGTAACCCAAGCTGCGTATGTTGGCTGTCCGACGATTTCCCATTTTACTACCTTTTATGTTCAGGATGCTAATTTCCCCGAAGCAGCTGCCAGAGGTGAGGAGAGCGTACTGTGTGACCCCGTCATCAGCCACCACAGCCAGCTTCCCCTCCTTAATAATGTACATCTCCTTACCTATGTCCCCTTTTCTGCAGATGTAATCTCCTGGACTGAAGACCTGTGGTCGTAGTTTGAGTACAAGCTCCACCAGCAGTCCTGCCTCACAATCTTGAAAAATGCGCACTTTCTTCAGGGTCTCCAGGTGTACATTTATAGCAATCTCAGCCCGCAGTTTGTTTGGCAAGTTCTTCAACACCTCCTGCTCATCTACCGCTTTCTTGTTTGTCCAGAGGTAATCAAACCATTTAATGACCCTCGTCTCCAGTTCTCTGCTGACTTTGCGGAAGTGCATGTAGTGTTTGATAGCATCGATCCGGGCTTGAAACTCAGCACGGGTTGCATTCATGTTGGCAATCATAGAGCCAACGTTTCCCACAATCGTGGCAAAGATCAGCACCCCGACAAGAAAATCGAAGACCACAAATAGGTACTCTTCATCTCGCACAGGTGCAGGCATCTCTCCAATGGTGGTGAGAGTAAGAGTCGACCAGTACAGACAGTAGACGTAACTCCGAGTCAGGGAAGCGTACTCAGGCTTGGAGGTGTTTGGGAATACCCACGTGTCCGAGCCAAATCCCAAAGACTTGGATATAGCGTAGTAGATGCATGCATTCCAGTGAATGATGACCAGGATGTAGAGCACCAAGTTGCAGATGCGGAAGATGTTGGGGTAGTTGGTGCGCGTCTCTGTGCGGTCAAAGAATTCAAACATGCGTGGGAAGCGCAGCAGGCGGTTGAACCTGAGCTGTGGTGTGTGGATGCCAGTGGAGATGTAGGCCAGGTCAGTGGGCAGGATGGACATCACGTCCAGCTTGAACTGCAGTGTACGGACGTAGCTGTCTCTTAGTTTGGCGTGGTCCTTCACCAGCAAACCTTGTTCCAGGAACCCTGAGGAAAGACAGATTGAGCACAAGTTCAGTTGAGCAGTGATGCCTCATCTCATCTCAGCTCACTGCTGTGTTTTATCTCTGAAAATCAGTTCATGTCGTGAGATGAAGCTGTACTGTGGATGAAAAAAACTTAAAGCTGGTCTACTCAAAATGTTTATATCAACAAAGGATCAGATTACAGTGTTTGATATGAAAAGTATGACTTGTAGTGACAAACTTTCAGGGTTTTTATCATCTCACCCTTTTTAGCTGCTTTTGTCTCATTGTTTTGGTACGGTTACTCTCATTTACTTTGTTTCCAGCAGCAGCAGCAGGCACCTGATTTTAGTGAAAAAGATCTGCTAACTTAAGTTAGTGGAAACCAGAAAAGAGCTAACGGAGAGTGAATATCAGACTTCCATTTGCCGTGAGCACAGAAACATGACCCAAAATAAATGCTGATGTTGCTCTGTGTCTGCTGGGTGTGTAAAATGGCAACTATTTGCTTAGAACGTTTTAGGTGATAAAATGTCAGTGTTGTATTTATACTTTGTTCTGCTCTCCATAGAATAAAAGAATCACTTAATGCAGCTTTAAACATTTTATGTGCTTGTAGTTTGTGCTCGCTTATGTGTTCTGTTGTCGAGGATAATAAGTCCAAATGACACAAGTAGTTTAAGGACAACTCACCTCACCTGGCTTAATTAATATTACAAATGCAATATAAGCCAGTGTTGCCTTTGACTTTGTGCTTCTGGATATCCTGTGACCTGGGTGCAAATGTAAATCATGCCAATTGTATAATACTGAGGGGAATCATTCTGCATTGTGTTGTAACAGCATTTCAAATGTTACCAAACACTGAATCTTTTAGGTACTGGGCTGAGAGCGACATATACAATGCCAACCACAACAGGATTGTCACATTTTTCAACAAACAGTAACATATACCATCAGAATAATTTGAAAGATATCATCTTTAATCACATAAGATGTTTACACATAGGGTCTTTAAGGCTTAGCACTGCATTGTGTCTTGATGCCAGAAGCCGTATTTCATAGGTTACCTGTGCGAAGTCGGACACAAGTGTCCATAATGTATACAGTGTCAGAGAGGTAGTCCAACACCAGCCAGCAGATGTAATTGCCCACCTGTAACTTGTCAAAGCATGCCCTGTGGATAGAAAAAGAAAAATGGTTTACTTAGCCTAATAAGTGGACACTACATCCATCATCATTCTCCGGAGGCTGCAGGGCCTAAACAGATGACTACTGTGGGGTTATTACCTTGCAACAACAAGGAACAGGTTGTACAGCACTGCTGTGGCAATGACAAATAACCAACGGTAGTAGGCGTTATCGGATGGGGACACCACAAACAAATCCCACTTTTTCCTGAAAACATAGAGAGATCGCAGATAACACACTCAGATAAAACTATGGCTTATAATTCTATAAAGTAGTACATGTTACTGTAAAGATATGCAGAAAAACAGAAGCAGTTGCAAGATATAAGGCAATGCAAAACAACACCTCCACAATAAATACTATGATTCAAACAGTGTATTGTATGTATGTCATTTTTAAGGCTTTGAGGTGTTGTCTTCTAATGTATTATGTTGGAAGTTCAACTTCTTTTCCCGACATAGCAAAGCAAAAAATCATCTCAAGCAGGACCTGTCTATGAACTTAATGGGACAGTTGGAAGCTTAATTTTTGCCCTGAAGCCCCAAGTGCTCATCTGATTTGCTCAAGTGTAACTCTGTGGTGACTGCTGGGATAAATTTACCCTGAAACCTAAACATGCCCTAAGCTTGTGTGCTGATTAGGTGCCTTGTAACTCTTGTGGTATAAAATTATTTTAAATTTTACTGGTCATCCAGTGTTATGTAATGTAATGTGTTCATCAAAGTCCATAGTCATGGTTCAAGGTGGCAGGAAGGCATACTTAAAGATCCCTTTAGCATTGTTGCCGTTGGCGTCTGGTTGTGTGTTGCTGATGCGGCTGGGGGCTGTTCTCAGCTCAGGGCCACGGAAGCGCTCCAGGAAGGAGTCTGGCCGCTCCTCCTCCTCCAGCAGACTCCTGTGTGCCCATTCCCTCAGCCTAACCACCAGGCTCACCAGTCTGACACACACATGAGGAACAGACACACACATCTCATTAGAAATTAAACGTGAATGATGTTTCAGTCAAAACAACTTGTAACACTTGTGTTAAAGTACCAGGATACATGAAAACAATGACAGTGATACAAAAAGCACACATCTTGAAGGAGCTGCATAATGATTCAGACCCAGGTTAAAAATAAACAAATGAATAGTTATTAATGTACAACAACATCAGAGAGAGGACTGGCAGTCTCACCAGGTTGGGTAAAACACACTGACAGTGGGGCAAGTGAATGGGTGATGAAAAAAATTCCCGACATGTCCCATCAGGAAACTAAAATAGACGACTGTAAGATTTAATTGTGATATCCTATTTTTGACTGAGAGAAATCAGGTTCATTGAAAATATTGAGAAACCAATACCATTTAGCTTGACTGCACTCTCACTAGTTCAAACGATTCTACGAGTTATGTTTAAAATGGTACAAGTAAGTTTTAATTTATTAAATTATTTGGGAAAACATCCCTCAAGAAAAGATCCATTATCTTGGCATCAAGGAATTTCTCAGTGTGTGAAATTGAACATATGCTCTTGCTATAAAATATTTAGATTTCTACTAATTGTTTAATCCTCCAATGAGTATTGAGCTCTTTCTATAAACAAATGAAAAATTTTAGAATTTTAGTCTATACACTTTCTTAAACGCTCTGGATTCACAACTGATTTCATTGGTTTCTATGAAGTTATTGTACTTTTTTGTCAAGATTCTGGGAAACAAACAACTTAAAATACAACAAGAAGAAGTTTTACACATTGACAAAACAAGATGGAAAATGTTTTCTCTGTTTTCATGGTCCCTATACAACATTTTGATCATCATCATTTTCTGTACGAATTTCAAACTTTGTCTGCAGAAACAGTTGTGGGCTGTTTTTAAAAAAGTAAGAAAACCTTTGTTTGAAACAATAATGCATCAGTGGCGGTCAGTTTCTGAAGGATTTGTGAAGGAGGCGGATGGGCCACAGCTGGGCTGTCGCAGTTTTTACCTTGAGATAGCGCCGCTCCTTTGAAAAGAATTTCTGGAATTGCCTCTGTGAGCGCCGAGAGTGGCGATTCTTTGTAGCTCTGAGGAAGTGTCATCACAGTCAGATGGCACCCTGGGAGGAACAGAGAGAAAATACACCAACAAACAAACATATGACATTTCACTTTTTTGTAAATTACATGGTTTACTTCTCTCGAACAAACCTCTGAGACAAGTACATAAAAACAAATGACTGAATTGTTCTCATCACCTGCTGAGAATACTCTCAGCTCTCTCGATCTCCTCCTCCAAGGTGGTCTTCACTGACAGATTGTGGGGTGACCGTTCTCTCTCTGCCGCCTGGCCGGTCATCTTCAGCTCTGACAGTGTGCATAAACACTCATATTAAAGACACTTTTGTAGCTGTCTGTTCAATATGACTGGGAGAGTTGAACAATGTTTGGAGTTGGCTTTTCATGCAGTTACACTGTGGCAGGAGAAGAAAGTGTTTATAGTTCACAGGGAGCCTCAGTGTATATGGTGCGTATGACAGATTATAGTCAGGGGACAGGGGACAACTGGGACTGTCTGCCACAGTCCCTTAACTGGCCCATCACACAGCAGGTGGTTGCTGTGGTGACTGAAGCAACTGCAAGAGAAACTCAGTGCAGTTACATGCAGATGCTGCATTATTTTAAATACAGTTTCAAGTGGTGGAAATTCACCATCCACAAAGAGTAGCATCCCCCCACCCCCCGAAAACATGAGGGCAGTGACACACTTCCTCCCTGAGCAGCACAGACAGCTGACGGGGTGTTTAGATGACTGTTACCATTGTGTGACTAATTGGTGGATCATTAACGAAAACACACACATGGTTGGTCTGAAGCTCTGTGGCTCAGTGAGCCAATCAGCTTCTCTCCCTCAGGAGCCACATCACTTAGGAAACCAAGGTGTATGTGTTATAACTACCCGACAGCTGCTGGGTGAAATAAATGGAGGGTGCAAAAACTGGTAATTCACCCTTAAATTGATTCAGATATTACTTATACTATTTATTACTGTAAGTGCAGCCTGAAAAGGCTGTTTTTATTTACTTTTATTTTGGTAACACTTTATTTTATAGTTCCATATTTCTCAAGGAAGTTTCCCAGAACATTGCAATTTTGTACAAATTATAGGAGTTAATTCCAATGTATTGCTTGTGTCATCTAGATATTTGACAATAAGCATACGTGAAGAATGAGTTGTCAATAATAAATGAGAAATTAATAAATATTTATTTTGGTTTGAATTCTATTTTCTCTATCACAAATACCAAATTACAGTGATTAGTATGACACTCTCTAGGACATTATAGACCCTATAAATTCCAATGACATGGTGGAAACACATTTTATTTCCAATTGCAAATAAATATTAACTTGAATTGAGTAATAGATAATAAGACAGAGCTTATGTTTGTTTCACTTGAAACACACAGTACTGTAAATGCCAAATGAATCTTAGTTTTACGTACCAAAATACTGTTAAATTCATAATATATCTCTACAGAAAGAAGGTCATTACTTTTAATTGACTTTCATTTTTAACAAAAGAAGCATTGGGATCTTAATAAAATGTATATGCTACCAAAAAAGACAAAAGAAAATCATGGAAAATACATCAGATCACACATATCCTTATTCTTACCTTTACTTTCGTTAATAAACTCCTTATGGTGACTTTACACAGACACACCCAGAGCAACAATCTCTCAGCCAATCCATCCTCAGTGAGATCCTCAGTGTTATAAGAGGAAAAACCAAACTGCATCCAATGCCTCTAAAAAACCCCCCCAAAAAACCCCAATCACAAGTCCTGTTTTTGCAACATCTTCTGTGAGCCTCTGCTTGAAGTGTTTCCCCTCTTCCCACCAGGTGTGTAAATTCAGATGGAGCAGCTACATGTGGGAGGCTGGTAGGATGGGAGATGCAGGGCGGGGAAATCCTTGAAATGTTAAGAGCCCAGATGTCAGCTTTAGACGGAGGAATCTTCTGGGACAACCTCTTGGTGGTGCCTCTCCTCTGCTTGTCTCAGGGAGAATAGTGAGTAACAGCACAAAGCAATCAGGAAATTCAGCAGGTTATCCTATTGATGTGTGGTTATTTTTCTTTATAAACCTTGTATTTCAATGAATTCAGCTTGTTTATTATTTTGGTCAATTCTTCACCTTATATGATATTTATGTCAGGCTATTTATTTGACATTTCTTTAAAAAAACAATACCACTATTTTTTACTATTCATCTTCATTTGACAGAGATAGAGATAGTGGGGCAGATACGCAAAACAATTGTGCATTTTATGACTAAAGCATGAAAGGTTCCGCAAATAATCTACATACCCCAAGGTTTTATTTCAGATGGAGGCAATTTGTATCTGAACTCTGGTGACCTTGAGAGGTCATTGACCTCAGCATTGCATTTTTCCAGTCTTTGCACCATTTCTCCATTATAATCATGTATATCTTTACCAAAATTGAATAAAGATGCGTATTTGCTGCTGTAGCCATGTAACATAATTTTGCATAGAGCACCAATTTTGCAGGAGGACTGCAGACCGCACCGTTTCCAGGTGTTAAGGTAGCTATAGCTTGTTAAAAACACTGACAACTTCTGCTGTGTGTTTCTATGGAATCACATGACTTGCTATCACATTAATGAACACTCTTATCAGAAGCTAGGATGCTAGTTTGGTCTGGACCACACTCATTACTCCAGGGGGCTCTGCCCTGTCCCAGAGGTCACATCTGAAATGCCTCCACGTCTGAAAATAAACTTCATGGTTTATAGAAGCAGTAGTGAAAGTTTTACGCTTTAGTCATAAAATGCACAATAACCTTCCATAATTATACAAGCTTATCAACTGCACTAAGACTGTAGTTACTAGTTACTTTTCAATTAAAAAATATGAGGCCAAAAGAAGTGAAATTATCCAATATTTCATAAAAAGAACAAAGATTAGACAAAACATAAATTTTGTTTTTTTCTTATTTCCTTCCCTTTGGAAGAGGCCTAACCCCTGGCTTGATATTTTGTGCAGCATTAGTTTATTTACAGTAACCTGTCATCGATTTTTTCATTATTTCCAGATTGGATATGAGACTTGGACTGGTCGTTGTCCGATCTTCCTCTCTCCTCTGTTTAAAGGTCTCCTGTTGAAAAAAAAAAAATCACTTATTTTAGAGATGTGTTAACTCTCCTAACTCTAAGTCCTAACTCTTTATCCAACACCACAGACACACTCTCTAGTGCAAATGGTGCTAGAAAATCCACAAGATGAAGGCCTCTGGAGACAACCTCTTCATCATCCAGCTCTCTGACAGAGCCTGTTAGTCTCTGCTATAATCAGGTCCTTGGAAAACTTGAAGACGGGAGACTTGCTGAGAAACTCTTTAGGGACTGGAGCCCAAAGGACTGACCCAGACCAGTGAGCAGTAAACTACAATCTGCCACTGCTATCCCTGTTGGACTACAAGTGTTGGTGGACTGTAAAGAAAAATCATGTCTGTTAACACTGACGAAGAGCCATCAATACACAGCTCAGATTCTCCTCAGTATTCCCATCTGGTTACATTCAAATCCCAATGTATTATTCATCTACACTACTACTAATCCATGTTTAAAGTCCATTTAAATGTTCATAGAAATCTTACATGATTGGGCTCAGTCCTGGCACATTTCCTCTTGGGTAGACTTAACCAGGCAGGAGAGAGGGGAAACACAAACAACAATAAATATATATTTTTATGATGTGCAATTTAAAACAGGTAGTGTGTTTTACAATGAGAAAGAGGGAAGAACATAAAAGCAAGAGGGCAGTAACAATAACAGAACATGTGATAAGAGAAAGGAGAAGCAGAGAGCTGTAAAAACAAAAAGAGGTAAAAGCTCGGATCAATGTGATATTAAAGAAGAGGTGAGTACCTGCTGTTCCTCCGGCCGCTTGTTTCAAACTCTCATATCACCAATACTAGCTGCAACTAGCTGTTCTGCAGATTCCAACCACATCACACAATCTGCTTCAGCAGATGGAATTTGTCCAGTATTCATGGAAATGCAGAGATTTAAATGTTTTTTTCTGGTCCATGTTGGCTTAAAATTTGAGATTAAAAGTAATTCTTCGCTATCGAAACAGCAGCTGACCATGAGGTCTATATAGTCGTCCATTTGAACATCAACAAATACATGACAAGTGGGCAAACTCTGTCCACTCAGGAAACTATAACTATACTAACTGTTCTTGGAAACTTGGAACTCAAAGGTCAAGAATGATTTTTCAATCTGAAATTTATTTAATGGCAAGTTTACAAAATATGTTTCATGTCAACAGGTGCAATATGACTTCACTCTAATGACGATCATTGGCATGGCTAAGCTTTAACTAACTATTGTTGATGTGCAGTAAATATAAAAAGGCACTTTGCCCCACAAGATTTATGTGAAATTGTTTCCAAAGGCCATTTACAATTAAGTTACTCTCACAAATAAGTTATGATGTAAAACGTTTCATGTAAGAAAAATATAGTTTCTGAAAGTCTCATTCTTTCTCATTTAGGAATGAACAATATTAGAACAGAAAAATGTTTTATTTAAAAGTCCTCGCTTCTTTTGTAATTCATCATCTGACTCCTTCGTCTTTTATTTTTAATAAAATGTAGCCTACTGTGTTTATTATATTTACTAGCTTCATTACTATATTGAGATAATGTGTCTTTAAGGGAATTAAGCATTTGATTGCACTCCAGTAATTAATAAGAAATTTATTTGAATTTTATGTTGTAAATATTGTAAATAATTGTAAATGTGAACATATTAATGTAATGGCTGGGCAAACAAATATCCTGTAATTGTAATGAATTGATCGTTTAGTCTTGGATCACCAGTTCTGCTCAGTCAGGAGAGCAGTGGCAGATTAACAAGTTCATTTATAGTTAATTCCAAATCTATGGAAGATAAACACACAAGCACTTTTCAAAGTCATATTTATTGTTACATGTAAAGCACCTAAAGAGTAGACATGAAAATGGGACCAAATACAATTTGGCCACTGTCATAGAATATCATGAACCTACCTGGAATGAAGTAACTGTTTATATTTGGTAATGTTGAATACAAAATGGAAAAAAAGGAAAACCTCAAAGCGCAAAGGACAAGTCATCTCTATGACAAGAAGAAGGCACAGCAGAAGGCAGGAGAGTCCAGTCAGCCTGCTCCTCATCCAACGTAACAGACGAAAATAAAAAAGACCAAACACCAGACACCTCAATAACAGCATTTACCTCATGTGATAATCCCGAGAAACAAACAAATGACGAGTACAAGCATACAGACAGCACATCAGACTGGTCATTAGAATAATTTGACCACATGGCCTCTGTATGCCGACATGTAGAAGTTTATGGCGCCAGTTATTAAGACATGCCTGTACTTCATTAAGTGAGAGGGAATGATTGGGTGTTTTTAACATGTGCTGCACCCAAACATCCCACTGCTCTTAATTTTTTTTCTTTTTTCGCCTTGTCAAGCATTGTTTCATAAGTATGGTATTCAGGAATGTGTGTTGCTTAGTGAAGGATAATTAACTTATCAGTCTGAGTAAAAATATGTAAACAACCTTGCAGCTGTAAATAGGCATACTCGCTTAAAAAACAGCATTCTTATACATTAAGAGTTCTGGATATGGAAAGTAACAAGTTGTCCTCTGTACCATGAGACCCATCGCTTTATAAATTTTAGGATTTTGACCCACTTTGAATGAGAGGACAGCGCATTATTCATCAGTAAACACCTCTATTAATTAAGAGAAGCAGGGACACATGCAAATTTATGATTCTGACTGAATTCAAAAAAACAAAACAAAAACAAAAACAAAAAAAAGAAAAAAAAAAAAAGAAGAAAAAACATATTCTTCATTCCTTCAGTTGGGGGAGCTCTTTCAAATTGCTAATGGCTTGTGGGTTATAAGTGTCACAATGATCCCAGTCACTCTCTTAGGCTCGCTTCATCCCCCGACCCATCAAGCAGGCAAAGACTGTCATCACCATTTTGGGTTTGACCTCCACAAGGTCTTCTGGGAGAGCGTAGACACGGGCTCCGATCTTCCTCGCCATAGAGACAGCATATCTAGGAAGGACAGAGAGGTTGTCTTGAATAAAACTGTTGACACAAACTAGTTACCAAAATAATGGCAAAAGGCAGGTTCTTTCTTACTTGGCGTTCTCCAGCTTGTCATCTTCAGATAGGCTGCCGGTTTTTATCAGCTCGTAGTTGATGCTGCCCGGCTGGATGGCGTCTATCAGTTCCAATACTGCCAGACTGCTGCTGATCTCCTTGTCCTGATCACCACACCACACACAGATTAAGGATCTGACTCACACAAGCTTATCTGACCAATGAGAAAATGTAGTGCTCTTGGTTTGCATGACACTGCCTGTATATAAATGACATTAAACTGCCAGATTTTTCTAATTGTGAAATCATCTTTCCTTCTTTTGAACATGGAGGTTAAATAATCTAACCTTAAAGGTCCACTTACTAGCTTTGTCAGAGCTTTCAACCACACCTCAGAGTCTTCAACAAATGAGAAATGATACATCAATGCCACCCCCATGTATGACCTTGTTATCGCATGACATTGTAAACTTGTGCAGTTGAAAGTAAAGGCTTTCTAAAAGAGCTCAGATGATTTTGCTACTTTCACTATATTTTAAACTCAGTGTTAAAATGTTTCAATCTAATCTACACATACAGGTCTTTTCACAGCAATGTGAGCAAATAGAGGAAAAAGAGCTCTACCTTAAAGCTTGAAATCTTGGTTGATTTTCCAGCCTCCGCCAATGTTTTGTTCACCCAGTTTACAATGATGTCATCATTTACTTTCTGTCCATCTCCTAGTTCCTCCAGTACATTCAACGTATATCTGAAAGAGTGGAGAAGCAGCTTGTTTATTAGAAACACTCCAAGACTCTAAGTAACTAGTTTTTTTGTTTTTTTAACACAAAGATGTGGGCTGAGACAAAAAAAACTTTAACTCTGGAGCCCTTTTCTTGTTTTAAAACATGTATTTTTCATTTGAAGAACCACATGGTCATATTGAGCAGAATGGACTTCTGTATCGTTGTGATTTTTGGGTCACTCAAACCCTGGAAACTCTGACACAAAGAATACAAAATATGGGGAACTATGTCAACACACATCCTTGTGATAGGAGCCAAGTGAGTTCATGGAAATGTGGTCTCGTTTTGGAGGAACACACATACTAACACCACCACTGGCATGGAGTGGAGGTTTCTAATTACCAACTCCCTAGAAGTTGTTTACAGTAAATACACAGTTATCACAATGAATCTGACAATGAAGACTGATGGTGATTGTAGAGTTTCAAAATACCACACAGACATACTGACTGAAAAACAATATGTTATTTGGAAGCACCACTGTGCATCCTAAGCTTTTTGATTTGTCTGTTTTTTTTTTTTCCCCAGAGTAATTCCTCGATAGCAACCTTTATCATTTTAGTTATTTTTATATTTTGGTACATAATAATACTTCAATCTTACTTGTTATCATTAATTTAAGTTCTAAATAACATTTTAAAAAAGGTGATCCACCACACTTTGTCTAAAGTTTGGCCATTATTTCATTTTTTTCTTGTAGACCACATACTGTACATTTCGGAGATGTATTTCTATTTCACTCTTTTCTGAAGTGTCACCTTCTCATCAGCTGCCACACCAGTGCCAGAGTCAGGGTAGCGTTTCCATCGTTCAGGTCCTGCCCGCCGATGCCAACGAGGGAGAACTTGGCTGTTTTGCCCAGTTCTACTGCATAGTTACAATTCTCCAACTACGGGCACAAGAAGAAAAGTTGACAAAAGACAACCAAAAAGGTGGGTTTTTTTTTTCTTGCCTCGTAATGATCAAAAGAAACCTTAGGTTACCTTTTTCATGTTGGTCCCCAGCTTGGGGTAAGGTGGCTTGTTGACCTTGTTGTTCCAGTCGACAGGCACTTTGATCTTGTCGTAAAGTTGAAGGATAACCATGGCATCCTGTAGGTCTCTAGAAGACAGGAATGTGTTTTGTTATTATTCATATTAAATACATAAAAGTTCCCAAAAGCTTCAGATGTTTATTTATAAAGAGTGACACAAAGTGTCGTGTGTGGTACTTACCCATACAGATGATTGACATGTGGATTCACTCCCAGAGAGTTCATCCAGTTTCGGAACGTTCTCTCTTCTCTCGTCTCACCTAGAGAGCAAAGGATCATGGGATTCAGGGGATTTCCATGTGATCAGACTGGCAGCTCAACTCAGCAGTAGTCAATTGTGATTCTAAATGCGCAGAGCTGAATAGACATAGTACATATTTCTTTTTAATATTTTTTATGCTGCACAATTCAGCTGTCACTGACTTGTAAATAGATCATGTGCAGACAGTAGCTAATGTATCCAGAGGGAGCCAAAGTTAGGGTCGGCTTGTTGTCACATTCTAATATCAAAATTAGTTTCTCTGCAGGCCAGTTAGTTGACTAATAAAGGTTTTCAATTGGTTCTTCTCATACTTTTTGCTCAGTTGATTTGTAGCTGAAAACCTGCTTTGTCAGTCAGCGTCTTACTAGTAGCGATGGGCTTCTACATGAACACACAGTTTTTTGCCAAAGGTTGAATGGTTGTGGTTGTTTTACATGGGAGATATCTGTATTTGTGTTTTCGTCTTGTCTCTGGTTTGAAGTGAGCTGGTTTTGTTTGGAACGGGTCTCATCACAAAAGTAATTCTGTACTGTGACGATGACAGTTATGGGGCTGTTTGATTATATTTCTAGGTAGCTGTCAAAGGTGATTAAATCCCACTCACATGATGAAGAACATTATTTGAGTTTGTGACAGTTAAACTCTTAATCGATAATTCATATAATGAGGATGTTTTCTTTAGTTGTTGCTTATTGGTCATGAATATCTAATGTTACATAACTCTAATACTAGAAGTTAACTATCCAATTCTTCTGCTCTCAATACCTTCCAATAGTCCCCAGTCAATATCCTCATTCTCAGGTTTGGTCAGCGCTGGATACTTGTTGAACAGATTGGCCACAAAAGCAAGGTTGAGTTTGGGGTTTCCACTGACGACGTCAGCTGGGGTGACAAACTGTCGACAGCCGAGCGTGTCGGCCTGCTGCAGCATGGCTTCTGCCCTCTTCATGTCGTCTTTCTCCTGAACCGGACACAGAGCACACGCTACGATCAGAGACAATGTACTGCTGTAACCGTGTGGTGAAGATACTCAACTGTGAGCACTGACGGTCGGTGCTTACACTGAAGCCTGCCATGTTGATGTCTATGCGAGGTTGGTTTTCATCTGTGCCTTTTGGAGAGATCTGATTCAGGAGGTGGAAATAGGCCCTCGAGTCCTGGAAAATAATGTAAACAACAAAACACAATCAGACTTCTTTATACATCATAACTTTTTGTCTCATGATGACAGTTACACTGATTAACTTAATATTGTCAAGCTTTTCATGTGAACAATATATTTTGTCTACCATCTGTGTTATTTACACAATTTGGGTATAGCAACCCTGTCACACATGCTTCTTAATGTGTAGTACTGTGTTTTCCTACTGTTGAGTTCCTTGGTGAAAATGTTCTATTTGTTGTATATTAAGTATAAGCTATGAAACTACATGCATATGCAGAGTAACAAAAGTATATGTGTGGAATAATAGAGTTACAGAAGAACTATTTACTTTTTCTGTACACATGATATCTTAATCCCTTCATAAACATTTGACAGTTTGTTAGTGTTAGCCAGAGACACTACCCTTTCAGCACTATATTTGGAGCAGTGGAGGCGTTTATTTGAGTTGAGTTTGTTGTGCAAACACAAACATGTACTGCCTGGTGCAGTGTGCTGATAGATGTCTGTGTTGGTGTTTCAAAAGAAATTCACACAAACCTACAGACACTTTCTGCAAGAACCTTAAAACCAAAGGTTTTTGAGTGGTTTCTGTTCCTGCATCTAACGTTTACTACGCCAGCTGGATTCAGTGTCAGTGTGTAGGCCCACCTTGATGTCAGAGCTGAAGTTGTTGATCTTCTGCCAGCCAGCATTTTCCAGGTGAAAGTTTGCCCAGCGTAACAGCAGTTCCTCTGGAGACAGCTTCATCAGGTCTTCCAGTGTTTCCCCATCTCTCAGCAATGCTGCCAGCGCTGTCAAAGGGTATAAATGATCAGTTAAGCTACTTGACAAAAGACCAGGAAACGCTAATGATAGAAGCACAGACTCAAATACATGTTATGTAACAGACAATCTCAATTATGGCCCGTACCTTCATTTCTGCTTAGCTCGATGTCGGCAAACAGACCGATCTTGATGATCTGCCATAGCAGGCCCAGCACCAGATGGGGCTTCCCCTCTTTCAGGTCTAAAGCACCAATGTTCACTACATGGCAGCCAATGGCAGAAGCTGAGTTCAGGGCCAGGTTCAGATTCTCCTGTAAGGTACAAAACATCAGCTGTTGGAAGATTTGCATAAAAAGTGATGGACAAAAAAAAACACCATAAATTAATTGTGACTCACCTGTATTGTGAACGGCGTCAGCTTCTTCTTATTTATGGTTCTCTCATCTATAGTGTCTGGCACTGACAGGTTGATCATTTTGCTGCGCAAACATACAAAACCAAACATGAGTTTTTAATCAGTCATTTGATGCAGTGTACATGTTGTGAAATAAGGCAGAAATAACAACCCAAATGTTCACTGTTCGCAAAAGATTTGGAAAAGTTTGTGAACTTTGTTTAAAAAATTAAATTTTTGTGGAGGAGGTGTTCAACATACTGACCATGTAATTTTTCACATCCAGAGTCCAGCTACCACTTACGGCACATTATTGCACATGTCTCTCTCTCTGCACTCATTTCATACGTATACTGTATACTACTTAAGGCAAAATGCCTGAAAAAATAAATACATGAATTTAACTTTTCCAAATGTTGCCTCTTATTGTGGTAAACGGCCATAAAGTGGAAGTATGCATGTTTAACAATTAGACAAAATGGCAATACTATAACAGACATGTATCATATTAGGTTGCTTCCTAATTAGCACGTCGGCCAACGTGATGTGCACAAGTCTTCATTATCCCTGTTAAGTTAGCTTCAGCATGTGCACAGTGTATCTCTTTGTCATGCAGTTTATCTGTTTGGAATATATGCAACTACAGTTGATTTGGTCTCTGCAGCTCTGCAATCTGTTTTATGTTAATCTAAATACTCACATGACAAAGTGCTGAATACTTCCAAGGCTGCTAAGTGCTAACTAGCATTCAGCCCACTATGAACTACCTTTACATCAAAGTTTACAATTTTGATTATGTTACTTTAGTATTAAAGTCACTTTCTGTTTCAACTAGTATACATCTGTAAACTTTCAACTTGTGATTTAACAAAAAGAAAGATAGATTTGGAACATATATATTAATTTCTGAATATCTTTAAATTAATTTAGTAGTACTGTGTTAGTCTCAACGTCTTCTTTGCAACTCAAAGCAGAATAATGTCATGGTTGACTGACATTCCCCAATACAGGCTAATAGTTGTCTGTTTTTCAGCCTGAATGTGACCACAACAGTAAATGCAGTGAGATGGAGGTATTTGACATTTATATCAGAAGGGTAGCTCGGAGATGAAGGGGAGAGCTGTGCTGCTTGCTTGAAGTGACAACAGGTTTCCTTACCAGAGTACTATACCATCTCCAACAGATGTGAAGAGAGAGTCTGTGTTGGGATCCATGGGCAGGACATGTTGGCTGTCAGGATCTTTTTCCAGAGCAGTGTTGATCCAGTTAACGAAGGCATATCGCTCCTCCTCTGAAGGTGTGTACATATACAAGCATCAGTTAAAAGCAAAACATCAACAACATAAAGTTACGTTGTTGCTCATAATGACTGATTTTAGTAGGTTATATGGTACATTAAGAGTTTCTTCAATGGTAAATTAACCAACTGTACCTGAATTGTAGGAGGCGCAAAGTCAACACTTTATGTGAAACATTTGCAGCGACTGACAGAAAGGAAGGAGTCGATATCCATGATGTCAGGACTCTGTGGACTTACCAGAGAACGAGTGTTGTGTTCCTTCACTCGACAGCTCAGACGTCCCTCCAATAGCCAGGATGCCTTCTTTTCTGTTGATGACCTTGCGGAATGTTTTTGCTATTTCACTGCCCCTCAGCTCCTGGACGATCTAAAACAATAACAAACAAAACTCTGAGACCAATTTCTACTAGACCAGGAAAATCCTATATTATTGCTTTAACCTCCTAAGACCCGAACTCTTGCATGGCGTGCATTTTTAATTTCTCTTTGCTATTTAGGCTGATTGGGACCTGAGAAAAATGATGTCCACATATGAGGACATTAGTTTTAAATTTCGATTACTGAGTGGCAGTATAATATCCTCATATGTGGTCACCAGGCCCTTGTTGAGAATAAGTTAGTATTGTGGTCTAGAGGACCCAAAATGTGAGGTCCACATATGTGGACGCCAGGTCCTAGGAGGTTAAGCTGAAAATTGATATTATTTGTGTTAATAACTGACAGAATTGCCTGCTGCTGTTTGTAACAGTTTCCTGTTAATGTTTCAATTAGAAGAGGGAAATTATTTTCTGACGTGTACATTCGGTGGCCGCTTGATCGGGTACACCTGTCCAATCTAATTTAAGTCAATGCAACTGTTAAACAGTATATCTTCAAATCAATCCAGATCAACCACATTGTGGTTTTATTACAATATGAACCAGGTAAATTGATCTGTAACACACCTTTTACACATAATTTCTGCTCCACAAATACTGGATATTTGTCAGTTATTTTAAAACAAATTAAAAAAAATCTTAAATCAAAAAATAAATACATTATTTAATGTTTAAAACAATCTTTAGTTGCAGCCATGTCTGTGCAAAAGTCTTAATCATCTTCTCTCTGTTTACTGGTGTTTGCATCCTTTGTTGTCTTATCAAACTCCTGTTAGCCATCATGACAGCCGAGGTCGCTGAGCAGACACAGCTGTGCCGCTGGAATTTCCCCTCACTGTCATTACAACACAAAGCCAACCTGCCAGCTACAGGGCTGAGAAAATATGATGAACGTGGCTTGTAATCGAGTTTTTGAACAATATAAATGGGCTCAAAAACAACATTTGGTTGATGGGTTCATAAAAGCAACTTTATTTTGGCGATTTAACGTGAGACTGTGCTTTCACTACACATCTAATCTAAGAATTACAGTGCTGAGTGTGTGAGTGCCAGTATGTCATTAGTGTTATCAACAGTAACAGTAAACCACCAAAGCAACAGCTATTATCATCCTCCACCACCTTAACACCATCATCAGGCTTGTCCCTACATCCTAACATTAAATAATTACCTCTAAACATTAAACCAGTCTCAACAACTAATGAGACCACAGGGAGCTCTGTGGTGCGAGTATGTAGCTTATCAGTAACGCACAACATGTGAGCGGCTTCAGACAAAGCTGCTTTGACAAAAAGTTTTCTATCGAAATTTGTGCGATACTTCCTGAAGCTGAAGTTATCACTGCTTCATCAGTGACCACTGCCCCACAGGCGTTGGTGTGACCACAATGAGCTATTGAGCCTGGTACCGGGAGAGTTGTTTAAAAAGCAAAGCACACTTGATACACAAACATACACAAGGTCACAGGGTGCCAGCTTCCATTGTTTGTGAACTCTAGGTAAAAGAAGCAACTACAAAAAGACAATCATTGCATGAATGATAAAGATTTCCACTCAATTCTGTAAGTTTAGCAAACAGCTATTTTCCATTGTATGGGCTGTGAGGGGGACATTTACATTAATTCCATATACATTTAATCTGGGTTGTTTTCATGCATAAGAACATATTTTGTATGGTGGTGTTTTATCAAACCCTAGTTTTGAAGCCTAGACCTTCTGCACACAATGGCACAATACTATTTTTGCATTTGGAAAGAGAAAAAAAAGAAAGAAAAAAAAAGAAAAATCAGCTGATCAATCACATGCTGGACTTATCTCCACAAATTATATACATAAAAGGTGTAATTTTAGACATTGTTTGACTTTTGTTGACCAGTTCCATAAATAGTTAAATATTAAATGTTTATTTTCCAATTCTAATATATCTGTTTATTTCACACTTTCATTCTATTTTATTTGAACTTTCAAGTGCCCAATCTTATTTAATTCCCTAAAATGCATGAAAGCTGATTTTCCCATTTAAAAAAAAACATTTAACTTTGTTTTGAAAGGGGCAATATGAATAAAACTTATCATTATTATTATCATCAGCATTGTGAAACCATAAAGTACCTCAAATTGTAAGATTATAAATGAGCCCTTTAAATTCGAGACTCAAACATGTTCCAGGTGGAGTCAAAGATGATGATCCAAGTTATAGGATGATCCAATCCAATTAGTTTCACTCTGTTGTTATCATAGTCATGGTTAAGCTTACTAACAGCCACACATCCTAAAACAAGATATCAGAACTATTATAGAGCGACAAAACACAGCTACACCCTCCTGATCTAGAGATTTTGAATCATGCAGTGCTGCTGTAGCAGAAGGGGAGGCGGTGAATGACTGCTCTCTCTAAATGACTGCTCCGTCTAAATGACTGCTCCGTCTAAATGACTGCTCCGTCTAAATGACTGCTCCGTCTAAATGACTGCTCCCTCATCACTGCTGAAACAAAATAATGGAACTCGCACCACTTTGCTGACCTCACTTCCACATTCCCTGAGTATGTATGCCTGTGTGTGTGGTTTGTAGAGGCCTTCAATCTCCTGTCGAGCATTTAGCTGCTAAAAGTTGCTTTTCATAGCTGGCCCACTCAGGAGGGTGAGGTACGTTTAGGCAGAGCGGAAAACAAAGACCGACTCCCTGTATGAGAAGCTCTAAACAGAAGGTGAAAACTACGAGCTGCTCTGAGCTCAACTTGACCTACCGACAAAAACTCGTCAAAGCTGATCTTATTATCCTTGTTGCGATCGAGTTTCTGGATGATCTCTCGAACCATGTATCCAGGTAGGGGGTGGCCGGCCTCTTTAAGGAGCTCATGGAGTTCATAATCACAGATAGATCCATCGCCGTCCAGATCTACAGAAACAAAGAAATGAAAATTAGATACCAACAGTCATTTATTTTGATTTACACTGTCAGTTAAAGTTTTTTTTATTAATTATTTAGTGTATAAAAGGAATAATAATAAATGCCCATCAGGAGTTACATTTACCTCTTGGTTTTCAATTTAAAAAAAAAATTAAACAGTTTGCACTCTAAACATGCTGTAATGAGAAAATGTGTTGCTTATGTAATTATAGAATGATCTAATTAATAACACACTGTTATGGTAAAGCAGCTTTTACTAACCAATTTTTCCAAAGATCTCCCTCATCTCCTCCAGCTCCTCTTTTGTTATCTTTCCGGACATTTTTCTGTGATTGACCTGAGGTGGTCAGTCAGAGAGAAGTGGGACTGCAGGGAGAAAAAGTGCACAGAGTCATTAGCAAGGACCCCATCCTCATCAGTCTCCCGCAAACCTCTTTTCAATCCTTTTACAGACCGCCACAGCCAGGATTTGTACTCCCCAGCTCATCCTCACTGAAATAGCCAACTTTCCTGCTTCCTTGCCAACATAGAAGTGACTTTTCCCTCTTCAGAGCAGCAGGATAAAGGTCACTCCTCATCTTGTCAGGACTAAAAACTCTTAAAGTAGTACCTCTTGTTCCCGTCTCCTCACCGGTCCCCTCTGATCCCACACCCCTGCTGTTCATATCTACTGTTCTCTTTAGTTTCTCTCTTTAGCCCTTTTCCTTTTCCAAGCACGTCTTCCTCCCATGATCAATGTAATTTCATGATATTTCTATTGGATAGCAATGAGCCTGTAGTGTAAAAAACACTGCCAGAGAGGGTGAGACTACTTCATTGTTTAGCTGAAAAGATAATTCTATACAACATTTTCTTACATTTGATTACTGCAACTGCATTATCAAACAAATACCCTAAAACTGACCACTGCTTTTCATTTTTTTGTCTTTTTTTCTGCACTACAAATCAAATGTAACCATTTTATTTTAGTTTTAATAATAATCTTTATAATAATATAATGATTAATAATAATCTTTCATCCAAACTGAGCTAGCTGTAATGAAGGAAAAAATAAAAAGCTGTTTTATGTGATAACGTAACATCTGGGTAATTTTTGTGAGTCTTCTGTGACAAAAACCTGGATCCCGGTTCATCATGAAGTTGTTTGGGCTATATTTTTAAATTGCATCAGAGAGAAGAGTCCTCACTGAAAAGAGAGATTCATCTAAATGTGTAAAGACTGAAGTCACAAAACGCAACCAGTGACAAGTTATTTAGCTTGGAAACAAAAACACTGTGTTCCCAAACTCCTCTGAGGCAAACTAACCATTTGAAAATCACTGAAAATAAGGAATTCCTCTGAGTACCTCCTTCCCGTTCAGTAGTAACAGAGGAATGCATGAGGCCTGGGTAGATCGAGCTTCAATTCACAGAGACGTGAGCAGGGTTTGCTGCCTCGCTCGCCGAGGCTGAACTGGTATGATGGCATTCCTCTCTCCAACACAAGTGCTCAGAAAAGAAAGATGAGGTTTATATTGGGGTAAAATAAGGATCACAGATTTTTCCAAGCAGAAAAGTGTTCCCGTTTCCTGACTTAAAGTTCAGATTGTTGATTTTCATAGTGCATTAGTCAGAAATCCTGGGCAAGGCCGTTCTGGTTTCCACAATATAACATGAGTAAAACCATATTAGGGAATAGTTGAATGTCCAGTTTTTCAAATGGCTCATGTCTCATCTGACTGTAAGTAATTAATCTATGTCTGAAGTGAGTGATTTCAGCAATCTAGTCTTTCTCAGGCCACAGCAGCATCACAGGATGACATTCAAGCAGATAAACAATGAACAAAAGTCCAGTAAGTGTGCTTCCTCTTTCATGAATGACACTATTAATAGCATTCATCAAAGATGATTCAACAGTAGACTCGTGGACTCGGATGACTCAGTTAACGCTATTCTTACAAACCAAACAAAATGTTGACATAATAACACTTTGTCCCGCACAATCGGGAATGAGTTTTGCATCAAAGTCATTAATGACAAAAATGCTAAATACAGTAAACTGGTTCTGGGTCAGAGAGTGTTTTTCTTCTACAAAGTAATACTAAATCAGGGCAGGCACAAACTCCTAACTAAACGATTAGGAAAATGACGATGTCAGTGTTGCTATATTTAACTTTTCTCCAAAAGGATGTGAACTGTGGCTGCTGAAGTCAGCCCGGCTACAATAAGAACCGACAAACATTACCTCATTTGCCAGCCCTTGTCACACCCTCTACAGAGGCAGAGTGAAAACGGAAGAGAGGCTAAGTACATGGAGCAAAGGCACAGATGGCAGCGGACAAATGTGAGACGTATCACTGGTGGTATAGAAGAATAGAGGGTTTGTAATCACCGTCACAAACCACGGCAATAAATCCTGTGTAATGCTCGAAAATGAGTCAGGAGTGTCAGGATCCAAAGACAGTTGCTGTCTTTGACAGCTGCTCTGTGTGCTTGGAGACACAAGAAAATTCCTGCACTCTTCTAAACGCAAAAACCAACCTCTTAAATAGAGTGGCTCATGTTTGCTTTAAAGCATAGGCCTATCAATACTTCTGATAGAGTTTAAACATATTATTCAAATGTCAGTACTTGGCCACAATGATATGGTTCAGTAGATGAGAATGATACAGACATACTTTTGAAAATTATGGAGAGAAGATTTACAAAACTGGAAGATTTTGCACTTTGAGTGGAAAAGTTCCATAGGGATGCAGTAACATAAAATGAAAACAAATGCAAGTACTACATACAACTGTGTAAGTTTCAGTCATCCAAGTCACGCAATGTCTAGCAGTAGCAAAACAAGAGCAACTGGACTTGCTTTGCAATCTTCACGACATTTCACCACTCATTCAAGGCGCTCTCAGTTCTCTAGCTCAGTTTTACAAATGAATATCACCCATACACAAGAATTTCTTTCCAAGCATCAACAGCATTGATTAGTGAGCCAAAAACAGCACTTTGACGTTGTTTATAATCGCTTTCAATGGATATTTTAGTTATTTTAAAGCGAAGGGCTGTTCCCAGATGGCTGAGTTAAATGTGTAGAGCTGACACACCCCACTCCGCCAGTGTTTCGTGCACACAGTTACATGGGAAATGTGAGGCGCGCAAATAGATTGGGCACCCTTCCCAAGTGTGGTCAAGTTCATATGCGCACACACCCAACTTAGTCTGCAGGAATACGGACATTTTTACTCAGTCAAAATCCACAGCAGATGTGAAGCAAACTGACTCATAAACACCAAACAGTCTGTAGCACCAGCCCTTTATTTCCTTTTCAGGCTGTGTGGATAAGATAAGCATGGCTATACTGACAAGTAAGGCGCAGGTAATGACAATAAATACTGCATGTGTAGTTTGCACATGTCTGACATCATGTGCAGCTGCAAGCATAACAACCTGGGCTGGGTTTAGGGGTGTTATAAAATCTTACAAAGCTTGACTATATGATGAATCAGCATGGAAATATTCAAACGAAATAGTCCCCTTGACATTTTCCCGAACCATGAACAGCTAACCTTCACAGCCTGCTCTCTATAGTACACTACTTTTCACCAAATGAAAGGACGGAGCTGTAGTAAATGATGCAGCAGGTTTTCAGAGGCCTGTGCTAGCAAAGGTGTAAATTCCTACCAACCATCTCTTAAGAATGTCATTAGACAGGTTACTGAGGTGCTGCAGAATCAGTTGGGTTAGGCTGTTACTGCTACAGGTAAGCAGCCACACCTTCAAGCGTTTGCCATTACTCAACAAAAGCACTGTAAAGCATTATCATTTAAATGCTGTATAATCAGACAGTACAAGCAACAGTAACTATTAAGTACCACCCTTTCTTCATGCAAGCATTATACCACTGAGCAAGACACTGCATCACTGCTTGGGAAACTTTTAAACATTTAATATTTATAAGTTAACAAGTTTAGGGGATTGTTTCTTTAGGGCTTCTAATTGTAATGAACTTCAAAGAAGCTGAACAGTTCAAAGACTAGTGCAGCTAATAAGTAATTTGATCACTTTCACTGCGTTGAACAACAAGTGAGGGCACCTGTTTAAAATCCTGACAGCACAGAAAGTGGGGCAACCTGTTCATTTGCACAGGCGTGAGTGTGTGCAAGGGTGGAAACAAAATATAAGCACACTCCCTCCCCCCTTTTGACTGTCTGGTTTGTCCTTACAGAGATAGCATCAGACACATAACGTCTGTTTTTAACACACCTACAGTAGGTGATCTCATGTGGTACCGCAGCATGAGCAAGGGAAACTCACATTTTACATAAACTGTTGTGAAGCATAGTGCACATACCACACAGGCACACTCATGGGCAATTTGACCACACCAATCACGTTAATGACAGGCAGACTGAAATGAATTACAGCTTTTTTTCTTTCCCACAAAGGAAGTGCAAACAAAACTTTTTCCAGCCTTGATACTCTGAACAAAACTTTGTCTCCTGAGTCCAGACACCAATAATGGATTATTTTTGTCTTTAAGAACTAAACATCTTTAACAATCTCTCTATCAAAGTATGCCACTGTACAAGCAAAACAAGATTTAAACCAAGGACAGACAGTAGGAAATGCTGAATAGGAAATACCGATCATGGATGAGCAACTGTATTCACAACACACTTGTTCCAAGGCACAATATTTATCCAGTTAAAATGTGGGTTTTTCTGATACTATCAGACAGCCTTAGTACAGTGCTTTTCTAACTGTGATCAACAATTGGGATCCCAGATGTACGTGTACATGTGCATGCTGCAGCCCCAGATAGGTTTACAGGAAAAATCTGGGAAATCATTCAGGGAGGTAAACAACATAGACCACTGTTTTGCATGAGTGAAAAAAAAAACACACTGAGTAACTAAACGGATGTCAATTCAGCTTTAAAACAATCACCAACCAACCTTTCCCAACACACTGTGTCACCCACTAAAATAAAGAACATATAAGAACAATTTGAGGGACCAGTTACCAACTCATGTACGGGGAGTGAAATTCCACTTTGTAAATAGCTCATACCACATCAAAGAAATATGACACACCAGGGAGGTAGGGGCAGAGCTATTTAACCCTGAGTAAAACATTTACTCGAATTGTTCTCACATCGTATGAAAGTGACAACAAAAAAGAAAAAATGTGATTTGTCATCACAGGAGCAAACAGTGGGGTTAGAGACGCCTAGCATGGTTAAAGACCTGTGAGACTAGGCTTCATCTAGTGTACAGACTGTATGTGCAATGTGTTTATGTACGGGTCAAAAAAAAAAAAAAGAATATATATATATTCTTTTTTTTTTTTTAACCAGTGCAGGCTCCACCTATGCGGTTTCCTCTGGTGAGAGGTGATGTTCAAAATGAACGAACCTGGTTATGTCTAACTTGCTCCTTGCTATGGCATTTGTCAAATTCACAAATGTGAAATACTTCCACAAGCTCGAAGAAAACGTGGACCCTGTGTATAATTTTCAAAACACATACTGAAATTACTACTTACTTGTAGCCAATATTTTTGAATAGTAGTTTCTACTTTACTTTACTTGACTTGTACTGAAAGTTATCTGCTATCTGGTCATGAGGTTAAAGGACTCAGAGATTACTTTGTTACAGTGTTTAGGATCTTTGCAGCGCCGTGAGGATGAGAAGGCTGCTGTGAAGGTGCAGCTAAAGCTAACCGGCTAGCGACGGACACGCAAGTTTTACAGACAGGAAACTATCCCTATTTAACCTGCAGATCTACCTCTCTGGACAGAGGATAACCACTATCACAGAGAGCAATAGATTAAGGCGAGGGCGTAATTTTAATAAACAATGCTGAGACAAACTCTGGCTGTAAGTAGTTGTTGGTCTAGAAAGTTGCTAGGAAATTGGTACTCACCGTCGGTGCGCCTGAAATTCCAGACAGCGTCCAGTCTGGAGTCCTGCCTCCTCCACGTAGAGACAAAAGTAGACGGCAGTTGGAATGTTGCCCCGCCCCGCCCGCTTACGTCATCGCCAGGCGTTGAGGGTGTATGGAGTATTATCGATGCCAAAAATTAAAATAAAGTTACACGTAAAATATATAATTTTTAGATAAATTGATTAATAATGACTCTTGGGAATTCTTAAAAATATTAATCATTCATGGCATTACCATTTTGTATGGTACATATTATGTTTGTGTTTATGTGTATATTCTCAGTTGGTCTTACACAACAGTCTTAGAATAAATCCTACCTTCATAAAGGTTGTAATGTTCAGTTTTTGTTTAAACTGTTTTAGACAGGTGCTGAATGTATTTTGTAATGTTGCTGAACAATATTGCATAGAGAGGTGTTTCTGTTATTTAGTTTATTTTGTCATTGATCCGTCCAAAATCATGTAGTTGAATCATCAGCTCTTTGTTTCAATATGAACATCAACAACAAATTGAAAATTATAATCGTTATGAAGATAGGATTTATTGCAGGGCTGTAAGCAAGTTAGGTATACCTAATGAAATACCAACTGTGTTTATGTATACACTATTGTGCAAGACTTTTTCCTACTAAACATAAAGAGAGAATGCATTCAAAAAATAATACCATGAATATTTTTTATTTTCTCAGTTAACTTCACACAAATTGCAGTGAGTGAACAAAAAAAACAACTTAAAAATTGAAATCAATATTTGGGGTGACCACTCTTTGCCTTTAAACAATACCAATTCAGTACCAATTCTCCTCGGTACAGTTTTTTAAGCTTTTTGGCAGGTAGATTGTTCCAAGCATCTTGGAGAAGTTGACCAGTTCTTCTGTGGATTTAGACTGTCTCAGTGTCTTCTGTCTCTTCATGTAATCCCAGACTGATTCTATCATATTGAGATCAGGGCTCTGAGGGGGGCATACCATCTGTTGCAGGACTCCTTGTTCTAGTCACATACAATTGTTTTTTGTGACTCTGGCTGTATTTTTGTATGTGGACTCATGCTGATTTTAGAGGGTAATTTTGGGTACCAGTTACTTGAAAAGAAGAGACCCCCAGTCCGAGGAAAGAAAGTAGAGATCAGAACACACAAAACATGGTGGTACACAGTCATGATGTCTACAGTGCTGATAACACCACAAGGGATGGAAGGGTTAGGAAAGAAATTAGTTTTTCTTATTCATTTCGCTGTGCAAACAGGTTCATGTCCCTCCCTCATCAAAATTCAAAGGTTTTCAGACTTGTTATTTGAAACGTCATCCTTGTCAGCTTCTGCTTTAGTTGAAGGGGAAAGAGAGGCTGGATTCTTTTGCAAAGTAATGTGTGGTACAAGGAACAACAACAGTTTTTGTACATACAACATACAACATACAAAAGCCAAAGGTTTAACAGGAAAACGATAATAGACTGTTAGGATATTAGAATATTAGGATGGAGAGCTACCGAGAAGTCCTTTGTATCAAATGTTGAAAATGTTGAAAAAGCATCTTATAAAGACACAATGATTTTAGAGCCACAGGGGAGTCTTGTAAGAAGAGACAATAGGTTAGACAAAAGAGAGCAGTCGGTGTAATGTGTGGCTTGAAATATGAGACGCGCAGTAAGATTAGAGCGAAACTCAGGGCTGCAGGATATGCAAGAAATTACACTAAAAAACAGCCTATTAAGATTTAACAAATAGCCTAATGTACCAGGAGTTATTTGCTTGTTTGAGAAAGGCGAGAGAAACATTGATAGTTTTATGATATATCTTAGTGCAAACGAAATAACACCAATCAAACCTGTAAAAACAAGTATAATGGTGCATATGATATAAGCTGCTTCCATGAAAGAAACGATAAACAGCAAATCTGCTTATCGGCGAAATGGCCGATCCATACTCCGGACCAGCAGGTGGCGACAATGCGCAATAGGTTAACATTAAAGGTGGAGCGCGTTAAAAAAAACAACAAAAAAAAAAAACCACGGACCGTTCACTGGCTGTTGTTGGTTCTGCCTTCAGCTTCGCCTGTGATGGGAAATGGGACGCAGATTGAGCGCCATACTCTTATTACCAGATTATTCCAGTATCATGAGACGACAAGGATTTGAATGACTTCGGTTGTTCACCTGCTTCGCGATATGTCTACAGCGATGCTCAGGTAAAAACTGTGGACTGAACTGCGGTTGTCTAGCAGTAGGTATAACGACGAGCTAGCTTAGCAACTAGCTAGCTGTCTCAGCTAACTGGAGTGATACCATAAATAAAGATAATTCTAGTTTAGTTAGCTACGAACTTCAATTTTGTTATTGTTAACGGGATAAACAGCATATATTAGAAAAACGTGTTTTCGTGACGTCCCTGTGGTAATGTAAGTTAATTGTTCATAGCTATTGCTACATTGAAAATATCTTATGTGGGTTGAATTGAAGGTAACCCATCCTAGCTGCCAGTGTGTCTGGTGTAATGAGCAAGTGCATCTAAAATCCGACATTCATGAAGGTTATAATGCCCATCTGAACTACGATCTTTACAGTGGTATTTCCAATCATTTGTGCTGTTGCCCAGGGTACACCAAAAACCACTAACACTTCAATGTAAAGAAATACAGGTCATCAACATTACTTACAACCTACAACACGACCATAAGAATTAATCAACGCCTCTCTAAAACAAAAGCAAGCCTTCTCTTCATGGAGGTAGGGTTTACTAGACTTCATTAGTTTTGACTGGTGTACCTACTAAACTGGTGACTGTGTGTTAATGTGAAGTTGCTTTTTTGAACCTGTTAGTTTCTTAATTCCCCATGTCATGCCTGCTAAAAGTGGTCAGATAGATAATCATACCCTTTAGCAGAAAGAAAACAAGAGCCAAGAAAAAAACATGATTAAAATGCTTTATTTATCTCCCACATTGCTGTAGTAAGAGCTTGGATGAATGAAATCTATCTAAGCTTTGCTACACTGCCCTTCCAAGTAATCAGCAGGACAGTCCATGTAAAGCTGCGACACTCGTAACAATACTGGACAGTTCAGGAAAGTTTATATTCATTGCTACATTCTGTAGAAAACCCCTTCACAACTACTGTGACATGGAAGAGTTTATGCATTAACAACTCAATTTGCAATGTTGAATCCTTCACTCCCATAAGTTCATTACTTAACTCAGTAGCTGTTTCTAACATCAGAGGCTGGATCCTCTGAATGCAGCTCATATACTGTAGGTGGGTCTCTGCCCTGACGGCCAGACTGAATTACTGTATTTCCTGTTCTGGGATATTGCAGCACAACAGACACCAAAACTATCGAATGTCCAGGTGTTTTTTTCTCAATTTCTTGCCAGAATGCTCTATTAAACAGCTTATCAATGTACAGTAAACAGTAGGATACAGAGCATTAGAGTTTTGGATGTGTCTCGCAAATCTGGACAACAAGCTGCATTGATGGTCAGCTTTTGTAGGAGCCCTTGAAATGGGACAATTTTGTCAGGTTTCATTCATCACTATTTTATAAAAGCTGAAACGTAATATTTTGTGAAACATGGTATTTTAATTCCATATTTCAAGGTAAATTGGTGTCTACTACTGTATTAGATAGTAAAAGTTGAGATGTAGACGCCGAATAGGTTTTTGATCGGATGTTTAATGGGTTCCCAGATGATGAACAATTGATTCCACTGAAATCACTTACTAATACTGTTACTAATACTAACAAAATATGTAAATATGGCTTCTATCCAACAAGTTGATCAACCAGCTAGCCATTTCTGTTTTTAAGTTTACCATAATCACACTCTTTTTTTCTTTTTTTTTTCTTGACTGAAGTACTACTACCAACAAGCTGAATGTATTGGTCAACAAGCTGCATGAGTACTTGGCTCACTCCACTGTTGAGGACAGCAATGGCAAACCAACCCTAGAGGATTCTGAAGGTACAGCTTCTGATTAATGCGTTGATGAGTGATGGAAAAATTCTTGTCATGTTCACATGCTTTACAAACCTTTTAACTGATCTTCTGTTCATAGGTCTGACAAACTGGAGCTGCTCTGTGGGAACAGGTCATACTGCAGCAGAGGTAACTGAAGATTCTTTGTGTTTTTGTCATATCTGTCATCATTTGTATGGATTTGTACATTGGGGGAAGTAATGGTGCCAGTAACCCTTTAATTGGATCCACCGAAAAAAAATTCACATTTAATTTACAACAGTGCCACATTGGATGAAAATTTTTTTGTTGTTGTGGATATTGAAGCCCCCCGTGCAAAACTTGAATATGAAAAATGTATAATAATGTCTGTAGTTAATCCTTATGAATGAACTGATGACTAATTCACAAACCATTGCCAACAAACAAACAAAAATAAATAACATGTTTTTCACTTGCCTCACTTTTAATACAGAGATGACAAGACTAACCTTGCATTCATGTGGTGTCAGAATAATCGTACAAATGAGTTTCTGACAAGGACAATTCACATGAACTCCCCCTCAAAACAGCAGAAATTTTGTTACATGGCTTGCCGAGTTGTTTACGTCATATTCCCATGTGTCCAGTGTGCCTCCATCCACAAAATGCCAAAAGTCCACTTGCATCACCTCAAATGGTTTTTTCCCCCTTATGTTTTTGTTTACATAAATGTACTTCAATGTGGTCTTTTTAAGCAGTAGCCCACTGCTTAAACATTCAACCAGATGTTTACTTATATTTAGCCCACTTGTAATCTCTCTTGTCTGTCTCCCATGGTCTCTCCCAAATACTCAGTGAGTAGTTTATGATTTTTGAGCAGTCGTCTAACTCCTTGGATGTCGTTATTATCAATGCTTTCTGTTCGTTCTCACGTGACTCATAGTCTCCATGGTTTGCATAACAAATTAAGTACTTGCTGCTGAATGAGCATTACCCATTATTGTAATGGTTTCAACACCAAACATGCCACTGGTCACTACCAGTAACAACCAAACTAACCGACTGTATTGCTTTGCAGGCAGGAGTGGATGCCAGGTACTCAAGAAGGTGAATTTGCATTTCATCCATACCCTGCAAGCATAGATAACGCACCACAGCATAACACAATCATCACTTTGTGTGTCATTTAGTGTCAATAATTGGAGGACAGCTTAGATATATTTTAACACTACCATATAAAGTTTTGTTTTTGGAGTCAGATGGATTGCAGTGATACATAGAAATAGAGGATAATGCAATTACAGCTTTACTCAAAGAGTCCAGATTCCATGCACAAATACAGTGTATAATGGAGACTTTGGACTTAATATGCACACAGTTATTGCTGATTAGAACTGCAGTATGTCTGTGCTGACACAAAACTATAAAAAGCTTGAAACAAAAATGTTCATAATCAGATGAAATGATTTTTGCAAGGCAGATACTATTTGCACCCAGGTGTCTGTAGCCAATAGTGCTATTTGCTCCCAGGGTGGATACCAGGGTTTTAGCCTTTCTTGGACCATTTCAGTGAGTCTCATGGGAGAAATTCTGGCAGAAAGGCTTTCTAGCATGTGGGTAACGTTGTGAAAGGGTCTATTTTAGGGCAATCTAACCCACTAGTCTTGTTGTCTAAACCTAACCAATCTGTGACTGAAAACTGAATGTATTAAAAAAAGATAATAAGTAAAAATAAACTACTGGTACTGGGAGTCCAACCCTAGCCCCTTGGAGAAAGTCCAGTGCTCAACCCATTCATCCACCACAACCTCCCCTTTACGGTGACTCTGTCGCCCTTTTTGTTGCCTGACTTCTAAAAACATTCCTGCTGTAGTGGCGTTTCATAGGGGCCTGACAATGGCAGACGTTTAGAATGACTCTTATTGAACGGCACATTGCAACAATTTGTGCCATCCTGTACACCGTTTTTAACAGGGCAAAAAACATGCCACTGTAAATAATCAAATAGCTGCTGTGTGACTATTTTCACCTGGGTTTAATAGACTTAGGTTATACTAGCTTTGTGTAGCTTAGCTTTAAAATAGGTTTATAATATATAAATGAATAGATAAGAAATAAAATAAACTTTCACAGTCCAAGTAAACTATTAAACTGTGGGAAATATTAAAAGATATCTGTGACTTATATTTCTTCTGTTTCACTGATATTACAGAAAACCTTCTGTTGTCATAAAGCATTCTGGTCTGGATGAGTCTGGGGACTCAAATGCAAGTGTGGACTTGGATTTACCATTTAATGCAAATGGTCACCTTGATATGACTAGACTGCCTAAAGGTAGGTCTTTAAGATTCTCACACTGCTACTTTGACATTAAATAGGATTATATACTTCGACTCATAACTGTTTCTGGACAAATTGAGATGCAGATAATGTCAGTGGTTGATTGGTGTTCAATGAATTTATGTGGCTATGGAAATTTTGGCAGGTTGCCTCAGACTACAACACTCATCATATACTTGTTGCTAAGTATGTGTTGTTAATTATCTTTGCTTAGTTCCTTAGTACCTGTATCTGTATTTTTCCAACTGCAAGACTGAAAAATGGTAGACACAACTCAGTAATTATATTTGTTATGTTTTGTATTTTACTATCTGTAGGGTGTAAGAAGTCTTTATATTGGTCTCCAGGTTGAGGCCATGATGAAATATTTTTATATATTTTTAATGTTGGTATGGTTTGTTTACACAGGCACTATATTAGTCAGGCCTGAACCAGTTGATAATGGAAGAGATGACTTCAGGGGTCCTGAGTTTCGCAGCCGCAAATCCGGTGTACTGCGGAAAGATTTCTCAAGAAGACGTGGAGGTCAGTCATTGCTGGTTTGTCATAAAATTGCACATCACTTCATGATTACTCAGGCAGCCATTTCTTCAACATAAAAAACAGTGGTCATGCAAATCCATTTTGTAACAAATGAAACAAAAACAAGGCACTTGTTAGTTTACTCATCCATTGTTTGCTTGGAATGTAAAAAAACAATCAGTGGTCATAGGGAGTGGAAAATGCACTTCACTTTCTGTCTAAATGCAGCTTGGTCATTATCTTGTTGTGAGAGAGATAACTGATTCACTGACTCTGAAATAAATCTGGTTCAATGGCTTCACTTCAATTCCACACTGCTTAAGGCTGTTTCGTATTCTAACCAGTGGTCTTGCTCATGGACATCTTACCAGCAGAATGAAGTGGATTTAAGTAGCGATTGAGTCTCACACTGTTGGAAAAAACCCATCAAGCTATATTTATATCCACTTTGTTGGTGATGACAGTGGTCTATCTTCGCAGGAGTTGAACACATCGGAATTGTCAGTTGCACTGCATGTGGCCGACAAGTTAACCACTTCCAGAGAGATTCCCTCTACCGGCATCCAGTTCTGAAAGTACTTATTTGCAAGGTGAGTTTGCTTTTTGATATGTCAGAAACAAATCCTCGATTATCAGTGCTATTCTGATTCATTTTACTATTATCTATGACCTTTTTAAGTTGGCACTCATGAACATATACAACTCCAAAAGTTAGAAACCTTTTTGAATACCTACCTTGTTATCAAGGTGTGAAGTTTACATGAATTGGTTATCATGATTAAAACGGCAGTGACAGTTGAGAGTATCATGCCTTTTAAATTTTAGTATCGAAGTATCCCATCGTTTTCTGTTAGGAAGCTCCATAATTTGGCACATGAAAGGCATCGCCAGTTTCTCTTATTTCTCTGTTTGCCTTGGGAGCGTGTCATTAATTCTGAAAGTACTGCTATGAATGGTGGGGATAATTTGCAGACTGGCTGGCTTCTATTTACAGAAACATGAAACATACCACTGTATAAAATAGTTAAAACATACAAAAACCAAAAACATACCAAAAAGCTAATCTTTTCTAGACACTTGAATCGTGTTCTCCGAAATGAATCAGCATGTATAAGATAGTGTAAATTAATGGATTTTATAAGTCTCCATTTTTTTAATTGTCATGATCTTTCAGCCCCCCAGTATTTGGATGTGCGATTTAAGCAATTTGGTTTGTCAGTTTTGAGTGTGTCATCAAACGAAATACCTAAATATTAAATAATGCAGACAGATGTAAAAATGTAAAGGAATCAGACTGAAAACTAAAGTGTTCATTTTACACTCAGGCACTGTCATTTCATATTCAAATGGATAAAATGTATACTAAACAAATTCTGTCAGAAACATAACTATTTGACTGCTATGATCAATCAGATTAATATTATTAAAAGCTTGGTTTTAAGAAATGCACTTTTGCTTAAAATGTTACTGTAGCCATAAGAAATATTTGCTAATAAGCATTTACATTGCAATAAACAAGCTTGTGATACTTTTGTATAGAATTTCAAGTGCATTTGTAGTGTTCAAAAAATCTCTTGCATGTTTCTAATGCACTTTTTGTTCAAGTTGTCTGTAACTTTTCCATTAAATGTTTTGGTTTGTCAGTCTTGCTACAAGTATTACTTAAGTGACGACATCAGTAAGGATGGAGATGGAATGGATGAGCAGTGCAGGTAGCATAAGTTTTATTTAATGTTTTCACTGAAATAAAGACCTTTTCCTTAATTTATTTGGTACTAAGCTTTTAGCAACTGTCTTTTTTGTCTTTTTTTTCCCCCCTCATGTAGATGGTGTGCTGAAGGAGGAAATTTGATCTGTTGTGACTTCTGTAGTAATGCCTTTTGCAAGAAGTGCATTCTAAGAAATTTGGGAAGGAAGGAGCTGTCTGGCATCTTGGAGAGTAAATGGTACTGCTATGTGTGTAGTCCGGATCCCCTTTTCGACTTGGTTGTGGCCTGTGACAATGTCCTGGAGAGCATGGAGCATCTGTGGCATCAGCAGCGCAAGAGGAACCGAGCGGAGCCAGGGAAATCTGGACTTTATCACATGTTGCCACACTTGCCACAAAACATTCCTTTGGATAAATGGGATCACACTGGTATGGATGGTAACGTGGTTTTCAACTATAACACACTGCAGATTCCCAAGGACTTGACCAAAAAGGCCAAACACTTAGTGGACACAACAAACACCTTAAACCGAACATTTGTCAATTTCATTCATACTGTGACAAGAAACAAACAAGCACCTGGTGTTCGCCAGCTGTATCTGAAGTCTTTTTTGTCAGTAGTTAAAGGCTTGCGAAAATCACTTGTCATACTTGAGGATAGCCTGAAGGAAGAATTCAGTGACTTGGATGTATTGAACTGTTGGGAAAAGTTCCTTAGTGATGACTTTGATGCACAAACTGTAACAGACACAGAGCCGGAGATCTCTGAAGAAAGATGCTTTGGCAACTTGCAGAAATTGGCAGCTGAACATTTGGAAAACGATGATGATTCTGACTCCAAGGGTTTCGTAGATGGGAGAAGTACATATGACTGCCCTGGGGAAGACATGGATTCAGATTCACATGAAGCCAGGCAGAGTTCACAAAACATTGGCCCGAAGCTGTCAGAAACAGGGGTCAACATGACTAAAAAATTAGTAGTAAAACTTACACCTGTACCTATGGATCAGAAGCCTTCCTCTCATGCCCCAAAGATGGAGGAGGACATCCACATGAAGGATAAACAGTCTGAGGGAAAAGATGTACCAGAAGATAAAGAGACAGCTGACAGCAAGATGAGCAATGACAATTCTAGTGCATTTCAACACTTAGAAGAGGAACATGGCAAGAGACGGTCTCCTCGCGTAAAGACGACCCCTTTGCGCCGACCAAGTGATGTCACAGGCAAATCGTCTCTTACTGC
The DNA here is from genome assembly GCF_002814215.2 of Seriola lalandi dorsalis. Lineage (NCBI taxonomy): Eukaryota > Metazoa > Chordata > Actinopteri > Carangiformes > Carangidae > Seriola > Seriola lalandi. The sequence goes on from NW_019524809.1 coordinate 1,244,084, forward strand.
AGCAGACAGTGACAGTGACTCTGACCCAGAGGAAACTCCCAGCACAGTACCTGCAAAAAACACTGAAGAACAAAGTCTAAGCAGAGCAAGAGACGACTCTGACTCAGATGAAGTCCCTGCAGCTCTGCTTGAGCGAGCAGCTCTGACGCAAAGCTCTGATGACCCGCAGAGTGATGAGGATGGTGGAAAAGCGTCAACTAAGGTGGCCAAGAAATGTCTCTTTTGGCTCACTAAGAACACCCCGATGTCGCCAGAGAAGATGCGCCGCAAACGCAAGATGCTGGACCGCTCCCCCAAGTCTGACTCAAGTGACAGAAGAGTCAAAGCTCGAAGGGAAAGTGGGACAGATTTCTCCAGTGATGAGCAAGACTCCCAGAAGAAAATGCAACACTTGAAAAGGCTGAGGTCAATAGGGAAGCCTCACCTCATCAAAAGAGAGGAGAAAGGTGTGGCTAAAAAGCACGATAGGATACAGGCTGGGAAGTCTAAGGCTAAATCTCGTCAGGAAGCAATGGAGTCGTCAACCTCATCGAGTGAAGATGAACGTGATGATGACTCTGGAAGTGACGGAAGTGATCAGAAGATAAAGCCGATCACTGAAGATGAGGCCTTACTGGGAGCAGCAGCATTCCACCAATCATCAGGTGAGTCTTTGATTATTATGTATATATACTGTATAAGGTCTATGCTAACTTGTCAATGATCTATGTCTTGTCAGTTGTTAATTAGAAATTGTGGACTGAAACTGACTGAAGCTGATTAGACCTTTGACAGCAGGCAACTGTTAAAGCGACTATATATTTTTCCCACAGTGTGTAGTAGACACAGCTTGTGGCTAGCTGGTGAATATAGTGGAGCATTAAGCAGCTAAAGAGCCAGATGTTTCCCCCAGAAGTAGGTAGAGACCAAAAACAAAGTTAAAAGCATGTGAAGATGAGGTTTAAATTTTCCAGGTGGACATAAACCATACTCCTATTGAATGCTAATGTTACTCTAAAACTGCTGAATGTATAAATACCATAAAGTGAATTACATCAACTGAAACTGTGAAGATGTCAGTGTTGTATTTATAACTTGTTACTGCTGCCCCCAAGCGAACAAAAAGTAAATACTATTGAAAGTTTTAAACATGGTTGGGATTAATAATTGCATTAAATACAGTATTTGTTTTTATGGATTTATCATTAATGTTTTAAGTTCCACCTGTAGTGTGTTTTATGTTTTACAATAAGGAAAAAGAAAAGTGCTTTGTTAGCTAGCAACAGTATTACCAAGTTTCATGTTAGCAAGATTTATTCAGACACTAGAGTAACCTTCCAGATGGACAGACTCACAGAGAGAGAAAAACTGCTGATGCTCATCAGGGAACCACTATCTTAGGCACAGACTGTCTCAGGGGAATTTGTCAGTGCCATGTTGTACTTAATGAGCTGCACAGAGGCAATTCTGTTAGCTAGCAGGCTGTCTATTGTTTGAAATGGTATAATAACTATAAGGTAGTTTCTCTCTCTTTCTCTCTTCAAACGACATGACTAGATAAACAATTTAATTAAATATATATAATTAAACAATTTGTTTCTTTTTTGTGCTCATAGGAGATGAGGAGCACTCCGGGCTCTCGTGGGCAGCAGAAGATGATGATGATCCAGAAAATAGGTATGGTTCAAAAAGCCCGGATCTAGACATTGTAAAGCACCCTAAATGTGGAAGAAAGGCTGCAACTTCGAACCCTAACCTCTGTGCAAAATCTAGGAACACCCATGTCATTAAGACTCAGTTGCAGTCTATTCAAACACGACCAAAACGTAGCTGCAGTAAGGGCCCAGCGATCAAATACACATTCTAGAGCAACACTGTGAAACTCTGGCCTCACATGATGCAGTGAGACAGAACCTTGTTTAGAAGAGGCTTGTGTGCTTTTTCTTTTTCTTTTTTTCTTTTTTTCTTTCTTTTAGTATGCAACCTTGTAAATTCAATCAATTAAGTTAAGTTAAAATGTTTATTTGTATTACTTCTTATACCACACTTCCTCTCCCTGGTATATTAAGCATATACAAAGGGAAAGCCCTGCAGTTGACAGACCTTGAAGAAATACAAACATAGATCTGAACAAAGACTGAAACTTATTTTGCCTTACACCTCAACCTGTTAATATATTAGTTTTTTTTCAGTGACAGTGTTCTTGCGTATTTAGAAAGTTTTGAACCTCATCATACTTTCCTGTGTACTGAATGCACAAAGAACTGTTGTCCTCCACTGTGCATCACTGGTAATATAAATAAATGGAATATTGTTATTACAGGTGAAGTATAAAGTTTGAAACATACTTTTTAAATTATTGGCACACACTTTTATTTAAAAATAAAAATACAAAATTTTAAGTAATTGTTTTTCTCAAATCTCCCTCATTAATATTTTGTGTTCACTGATGGGAGGCAGAACTTTTATGCTTCACCTTGGAAATCATCTTTTTGATATTCTGCTTTAAAAGTAATTCTACATGGGTTTCATTATGACAACTCAATTATGATAAAATGGCAAAAATAAATGTCTGTTAAAATTTCCGATGTGATGTACACGGCTATGTAAATGGATTTTAGATTTATGTTATTTAGCCCCAAAGTTAAAATTCCTTCCCGTTGCAGCCACTGTTTATTTTGGCCACAAATATATTTAGGAATTCTTCTACCAAAAAAGGCTTGAACCTCATTTTCAAGAGTGTGCCTGCATTTAATACAAGTGTTGATGCATTATTTCAGAGTCTGATTTCCTAATTTGTTTTGAAAAAAACTATAATGATGATTATGATCATCTGTAAATCTCAGGATTTGTTATAGGGCTACTCCCACAATCCAACAAACAGAAAGATTGGTATGATTTTTTTTAGCCTAGAAATTTTATTCAATGATAAACACCCAAAGCCCCGAGCAGCTCTCACCCCAAACACCATAAACAATTGTTAAAATTTTTTCCATTGGTGTTGAAATTTATGCAAATCAACCATGTTTACAGCCAATTGCAGTAGGTTTGATTTGTGGTTACATGTCACTGGGCATTGCGCATTTGTTTTGCCTCTTTGCAGTGGTATATTTAAGGTATCAACATCAAGGCTCTGCTATTTGCTCTTGGCAACCATGATGAATAATAAATGTTGGTATTACATAATACTCTATAACCTGGTATGTAGTCTCTCTTCTTAAAAATCTAGTTGATGTGCAAGCTACTAATGGAGTTGATAATATCGACCTCTTGAAAAAATGTATTACTGCAGCTCCAAAAACTACAAATACCAGCCCTGCTGGCCCACTTACTCTCTCAATCACACACAATGTACTTCACAGCAGGCATCATGCCAGACTAACAGATGGTGAATGGCTAGAGTGCTCATTTGTACCATTGAATTAATCAGAGCTTGTGAACATGCATGTTACACATTCAGTGCATTACTGGCTTCATTGACAATGTCAAGAGACTCAAGTAAAGGTTGTAAACACAGCACCCAGCTGTTTTCCATAATTATTTCAATGCCAAGATGATCGTTGTCCCATTGTAAGTATTTGGGTCGCAATGAGTGGAGCTACTGTTCAGTGTTCCTGTCATTCAGTGATATTTATTGATATCAGATATTATCGCATTGCTGTTACTGTCACTTTTACACATATACACGCATACAGCACTGACCTCAGGTCTTCTCTGTATCTTGTAGTGTTGAAATATTTGAAACATAGATACACCTGGTCACATTGCTGTTGGAGCTTGGGAACATGTCCTTTTGCATATATTCAATGTGCTGTAGTTGTAATTTCAGGATTTGTGTCCTCTACCAAAAAAGTTTTATATATATATATATATATATATATATATATATATATATATATATATATAAAACTTTTTTATATAAATATATAAAAATTTCAGAGACATGTCATTTTGTTTCTCTTACAGTGGTGCCTTCAGAGATTCTCTTAAAGGGTGGCTCACTCAAATTATAAATGCATAGTTTTTCACTATTAGCTATGTGCAGACATTCGGTTTTATCTGCTGAGTTTTTGAGATATCGGTCTGAGATTTTTGACACCATCACAGTACAGTGGAGGTTAATAAAATTTTGGCATGTCTGCTCAAGGCAAAGCCCTAAAGAATCATGCAGGGTTTGGCTGGAGATTTTGGTGTTGAAATGGGAGGTCATCTGACTCTGGCCCCATACAAAATGTTATAGAGGATGCAGCTGCAAAACAATGAAGTAAATCAACTGTCACCAGCATTCAGAAATTACTCCACTAGTGCCAAAAAGTCTAATTGTGTATAATTTGTGTTTTTGTATGTTTTACCCCACTTTCTATACACAGTATACATTACTGCTGACCATTTTCTAAAGCATACTGTTCCTTTTATCAATTAAAATTGCAGAGACTTAGGCCGTGTTCAGACCTGGCATTGACATGTGTCTCGGGTGATCCGATCACAAGTGCTCAGCTCTAAGCACGTCAGTTCACACCTGGCATTGAAATGTATCTCCACATGCTTTATATGTAAATGAATAGGTACGCATGGTTGTTTTTAGCTAATCTGACAGAAGGGTCCATTGTGTGTGTGTGTGTGTGTGCGTGTGCGTTATTTTTGGTTCTTTATGAAATAGTGGAGGGACTAAGGAGATTGTGGCAGAGGATGTCAGTAGAGTCGGCGGTCCTTCAGTGAGGCCCAGGATGCATTTGCACAGAATGTGGCCGAGACCACCTCAGAATGTGATCTGAGTGAGCAGATCTCAAATGCGCCCTCTTTGCATCTTGGGTGCATTCACACCTGAACTTTGAACTGTCCACTTGTGATCGGATCACCAGAGACAGATGTTAATACCAGTTCTGAACAGGCCCTTAGACCCTGCTTGAGAGGTGAACCAGCAGAGAACAAGCTGTTGCTGTTTGTTTTTTTGGAGTGCTGCAGATTAAACCAATTTGTGTTAAAAATCCTTTCAGGTCAGTGCTTTCAGATGTTTATAGGAACGTTGTATATCTGAGAATTGACAGTGGGCTGTGAAACAACGACCATTATAATGCAAGAAGCGACCAAATTCTCATTATGCCTTTAATGACATAAATGTCTGTTTCTCATGTTTTTTCCAGGTTGGATTTCCTGACAGCACAGCAGTGAATATAGTGCTGTTAGGCAACAATCACTTAATGTGGAATTATGTAGCCTCCTATGAGCAGAAACTTGTTTTTTTTTTTTTTTCCCCCAGAAGTCTCTTTTTAGCTGTGGTCTAGTGTAGCTGTAGTAGCACAGAAAAATGGTCAGCAGAAATGTAAAATTCATATTGTTTATAGTTAGTGGGCTAAAACATTAAATGTACTGTTACTGCTTTGAAAACCACACAGCATGTTATTTCCAATGGCAACAATGCCAAATTTGCGTTTTGGTAGTATTTAAATTTTCTTCAGTGCTTTTTTGTTTTTTCTGCTTTTTCTGTGTCGTCCTCTGTCAAAACATGTCAAATGAGATCCAAAGCTCTGGTCTGTTTCTGCTGCTGTCCTCTCGCTTTGCTTTACTGTAATACAGTGAGTCTTTTACAATAAACTGTCATTCGATGTTGGCAGTTATCTTATGTCCAGTGACCTGCATCGACTACCCAATTTCAGATCACGATCAGACCTGTGTGCACAGTACATATTGAGAAAGGGGTGATGTGGAATGTACAATTGACCAGAGAGTAGATCTACTTGATCCAGACCCTGGTCCCGTCAAAGCTGTTGGACTCATGATTATTATGTGTAATTATAGGTCAGCCCTGTGTTGGGAAATGTCGTTTGAACACAGGAAGATGTAGAAGGGGTTTAAGAGAGTTGCTAATTGTATGTATTAATGAGTGGCCAAAACACAATATGGTATTAAATCATAATTTTCTGAACAAAGTATTTAACGCATGCATCAGTATTCCACTGGAATATAAAAATGTAAAACCACTTAACATAACATTTCACTCTCAGCAAATATTTATGTAGAGACTTTGTTAGTGATTCACTGTTTTTGTCTGGTAGTACCAGAGTAATATGTTGCCTTTCAGTCAGCTCTCAGTTTGTGTTAAAAAAGCCTGTAGCTCTTTCACCCCGAGCTGCCATGATCGGATGAAGTACAGGTAAATATCGTTCTTATTTTCAATTGAAAACAATTGACAAAATGTCTGACAGACATTTCAAGCAGAAAAACTGTCGGAAAAAAATTTAAATATCCCTCCCCATCCGAAGGACAATAAACCAAGAAAATGTCTGTTTTTTTTCTGTGAAGAATACTTGTAATAAATTCTTACTCTTAAAAACGTCTCTGTCTCATTTTTATCTTATTTTATGTACTATTATTTTAAATATATGTCTTCTGGCGTTATGGTATTTCACTTGGTCTGTGACGTGACCAACAGAATTTAAAATTGGCTTATCAGTTCAAGACTTGGCATTGACACATAATGTTGATTGAGTAGAGAAAGATATCTGATCTGATTTATAGGTCATTTCTTTTTAAGGCCAACAGCTGAGGTATTGTTAGCGCCCAACCTGCACTAAAAATGACTTAAATCTTGAAATTTAACTGTTAACTGCTATACTTAATTGTGATTTTTAAAAATATCCAGCTGAAGATGATGTTACTGATCATGAATTGAACTTCAGGTACCTTTCCCTTCTTTTCTACTTTTGAAAGAATCGCTAAGAAAATGCTATTGGCCCAAATCAAAGCCAACTACTCCTCGGGTGATGATATCTCTTCGGATGAGGAAACGCAGGAGGATGAATCTGATGAGTCGGACGATAACAAGGAGGTCAGACAAGGCAATAAGGATAATGGAACAGATGAAAATGGTAAGTATTTCTTTTTTTAAAGTGGCACATTTTTAGCTTCTTGTGCATCTTTAATAAGCACAATAATTATTTTCCAGTTTTATTCCAATTAACTGCTGAATTTACTACCGAACTTGTGAACAGAAAGAATCCCAATTGTCGGGTACCTTATCTGTCACTGTGGGTAGAAAATATGATGGAATATATCTCTGCTACAGGGGAAGACTTGGCCTCAGAATCATCTGACACCATGTCCGGTGGGCCAAAGACAAGGCATCATCTGCTACGCCACAAACTCACCTTGGATGAGGAAACATCAAGTAATAAGGCGGCGGCAGAGAGTGAAGTAGGAAAGCAGGAGAGCAAGAAAAAAGCCAGCAGCAAATGTCTGAGCTGTAAGGACATCTCTAACATTAGAAACTGATCTGCCTTTACAGGGAATACCTATGTTGCTCAAATATCTGATTTTGATTTTTGTCAAGCTGATGGTGGAAGCAGTGGTGACAATACAGAGTCGAACCTGGATGACCTTGGCATGAGCGAGGAGCTGAGTCAGTCAGAGGATGAGACAGAAGAAGAAAAGCTTAAAAGGTACATTAAATGGCAGCTGATGTCAACAACATCAGAAGTAAAACGTTAAAAAACAAAAATGAATGTCTTTGCTCTGATTTTAAATTAAAATTTGCCTTACAACTGTAAAATTCAGTTTTCTGCACATGATCCTGGATACTCTAAGGACTGTACTTGAGTCCTCCACTTAAGTGAGCAGCACTACAACATAAAAATACTCCCATTAAATATAAAAGCACTGCATTTAGAATTTTATTAGTATGGAATTATTGGCAGTAAAATGTACCAATGTGTCTAAACTTTTATATTTACATTACTACTCTTGTTTCTATATACAGTATGTGGCTGGTGTTATACCTTTAAAGCTAGCCTGTGTAACATAAGATAACATTGGCCACCTTTAGCTTCTGGTCATACCGGACCAATTAAGGCTGTAGCAGAAAAAAACCCTGAGTGTACTCAGTTGAGTTATGGGGGAATTTTAATGCTTATGAATTCAATTTCATTTGTAAGTGAATTACTGTGCTACAGCTTTTTTTTCAAAAGTTACAAGGTCTTTCTAGTAAATTAATATGAAAGAATACATAGACTTAGTCCTAATGCAGAGGATGCACTCAAAACAATGCACATCTGGATAATATACAGTAATGCAATAAAAACAAATAATTTCTTTCATTAAAAAAAACACAACTGATTATCCTCTAATCCTATGTGATGTAGAGACTGACAGCTTCAAAGCTAAATTATGTATTAGCATTTGTTGCTGGGCTAATGTGTGTGATTGCTTTAGACTGTACAGGTGTTCATGATATTGTGCCCATCCAAGTTGAACACTGTACCAGTGAAACAAATCAAGCACAGATCAGGATTAATGTAGAAAACACATTTTTATGTTGAATATTTAACAGGTTAACTTAATTTAACTGAATATTTAACAAAAAAATGTGTGTAATAGAGTAAAAATAGCTATATTTACTTCTGAAATAGTGAATGTTACTGCAGGACCAGTACTTTAGTATTCACACTTCAGTATATACTTTGCACATGTACTAAATTCATCAATTCATTTTCATTTCTCATCCTCTCCTTTTAGCTCCAGATTAACCAGGAAAGTGAAGGAAACACCCCGTAGTTTCAAACAGACGAAAGAAGTGCCCTGCATTTTATTGTCTGACACAAGCACTGAAGAGGTAGCAGCTGATGTTATATTTAAGTTATTTATCATTTCTATCTGTATCTGCTCATCTCTGATATTAACTTCATTTTTACCTCCCAGGTGAGGGAAGGGGAGTTAGCTCCTGTGTCTAATAGTCATATTTCTTGATGGATCTTTCTGTGTTTGAGCAGAGTGATCAAGAGGATGGAGAAGAGGATGGAGAGGAGGATATCGACTCTAAGGGCACTCCCAAAAGACGCAAAAAGATCCGCAAAATCATTGAAGATGTGAATCTTCGTGCTGAGACCCAGGAAGCGCTGAGAGAGGAGGAGGAGAGATGCAAACGGTTGGCAGATCGGGATCAACAAATGGAAGACAGGAGAGAGGTACTGCATGCACAGCAGGTCAAACAAACCCTTAAACTTCACTGCGGTGATGCTCATTGGATATTTACAGTAGTTTAACATTCAGACATCTGCAACAGGACTTGAATCAAATGCCATGCTCATAAGAGGCTGTATTTCTGTATCACTATAATTATTCAACGTTTTGGGTTTTATTAAGAGGAGGAGCAAATACACAAAATTCTGGCTGTGATTGTGTGGCATTGTTTTCCAGGTATTTGTTATAGCGGATGAGCTGTCTCAAGTGGCGTGTCCCATCACCACCAAGCTGGTCCTGGATCAGGATGAGGAGACCAAGAAGCCCCTCGTTCAGGTGCACAGGAACCTGGTGACATGCCTGAAGCCTCACCAGGTGGATGGTTAGTTTGTGCTCTCTTTTCACTTACACTGTCTTACATACTGTCTGAATGCAAAAATATCTTCATCTTTGGTCTGTTATAGGTATGAGACTCAGCTATTAATGCAAATGAAAAGCTAATTAATGTTGTTATTTAATGCTGTTAACTAACAGCTGTATTCAGGCCAATTTACCGTGTTCTCTTTATTCTCCACAGGTGTCCAGTTTATTTGGGACAGCTGTTGTGAGTCTGTAAAGAAGGCCAACTCTTCTCCAGGATCAGGCTGTATACTGGCACATTGCATGGGCCTGGGGAAGACTCTGCAGGTGAAGAAATAAACATATGCACCTCCAATATGTGTTAACTTAGATTTGTCTTAGACAATGGAATACGCCAAAGTTGCCGTAGATATTGATAGTTGTACAAAAGTGCTATCTTTCCACTTACTGTATGTACATCACCCAACAGGTGGGCCAACAGGCCAGTGTCCCCTTAACCTGTTACATTGTTATTACTGTCTTGGTCCTTAATTGTGCTTTATTATCTGTGGTCAATTGTCTATGCCTCATATTCATAGTTGTGTTGTCTTATAGGTGGTAACATTCCTCCACACAGTCCTGCTGTCGAGAAACCTGAAATTCAGAACAGCCCTGGTTGTGTGTCCACTTAATACTATCCTCAACTGGGTCAGCGAGTTCAAAAAATGGCAAGGAACCATGGGAAAGGACACAGTCAAGGTTTCAAAGCAGTTAATTATTTTAAATCATAAGAGTGTGGGACTAAATTTTGTGCTTCAGATGCTTTATGTCACACCTTTTGCCTAATGTCTGTCTATATGTAGTGATTGTTCAAATACAAATTTGTTACAGGTTACAGAACTGGCTACAATAAAGCATCCTTCAGAACGACTTGGAGCTCTGCAGAGTTGGCAGAGAGATGGAGGTGTTTTGATAATTGGTTATGAGATGTACCGCATCCTGTCACTAGGCCAGAAAATCAACAACGAGCAGTGGAAGACAGAGTTAAAGAGCATACTGGTGGACCCCGGTACAGTAACTTTGTAATGTCACAATGTTATTAAAATGTTTCCTGTTGTATGTGTCATTTCTTTGCTTATTGACACAGTTATTATCTGTTTTTTATTTTCAGGCCCAGACATTGTGGTTTGTGACGAAGGGCACATCCTGCGCAATGATGCGTCCAATATCTCCAAAGCTATGAACGCTGTCACGACCCGACGAAGAGTGGTGCTAACTGGCACACCACTGCAAAATAACCTGATTGAGTGTAAGTCTGCATTATAATATATGCCATATTAAAGATATGAGGCCAAACTTTGCTTGAAGTGATGTAGAATATAGCGAATGTGCAGTAATGTGCAATGAGACCATCATCTTTCACAACACATGGCATCATTTTCCTCATTAGAGGAAAAACCTGTCTGCCCTAACCTGCCTCACTCATGGCTGACTAACACTGTGCACCAATCTCAGAGCTGCTGAGAGAAAATGGAGTAAAACCAGTGACTCCACTGATCTCAAGGTCTATCAGTTGCTCTTATCTTCCTTTTCGTCCTATATCACTGCTGCCATAACTGCATTTTACAATGATGAGATAAGCAGAACCAAGAACAGCTAGAGCTGCATCTCAGTCCTCAGTTATGATCTTGTTGGATCTATCGGCAGCCATTGATATGGTGAAACACCACATCCTTCTATCTATTCTCTCTGATATGGGTATCTCGGGCAAAACACTCTCTTGGTTCGAATTCTGTCTTGCTTGGGGCTCCTTCAGTGTGTCATTGCACGGAAAAACGTCCTTATCTCATCCCCTTCCCACAGGGGTGCCCAAAGGATCGGTACTCAGACCCCTTCTCTTTGTACTGTCCACCACCTCCTTGGGTCCAATGATTCGCTCACATGGCGTCTCATATAAATGCTATGCACCTGACACCCAACTGTACCTGTTGGTCCTGCCAGCCGACCCTATGGTCTCTGAACAGATCTCAGTTTATCTCTCTGACATTAACTAAACCTCTCCACGGGCCTCTCTTTACGCACAGTGAAACCCTTTCAGATGGTCTAGAATGTGGCAGCGCGTCTGGTCTTCGATCAGCCAAAAAGATCAGCTCACTGGCCACTCATGGCGGCTCAAATCAAATCCAAGTCACTAATGCTGCCTTTAGAATGACTCTACTTTAACTCAATCATACAAACTTATGGTCCTTTCCAAGGAATGTCCTCTGACATTGCCATCCCTGCACACAAGGGAGTCTCAGTCCAGACTATTCTCGTCTGTGGTTCCCTGATGGTGGAAAAATCTACCAAATGCTATCAAGACAGGGCATCCCTATCTATCTTCAAGAATCTTTTGAAAACTCATCTCTTCAGAGAGCACCTCCTCTCCTAATACCTCTAACACGCTCACATGCCTAACTACCACACTGCTAAATGAGTAAATGGAAATGTAAATACACTACGTACAGGGCCAACAAGGCTACTTGACATACATCACTCGGTAAATACTTTAAACAAATCTGGCAGGACTAAAACAAATTCTGCCTCACAGTCAGATCTAAGTCAGTAAAGTAGGTTAAGGTGCAATGTTTTGGAACACATTTTATTTTGAAATTAAACTCTTCATATTGATACAGCATATTTCGTTCCCACAGACCACTGCATGGTCAATTTCATCAAGAAGAATCTCCTGGGCTCATTGGGCGAATTCCGAAACCGGTTTATCAACCCCATACAGAACGGGCAATGTGCTGACTCCACGCCAAGAGATGTCAGAATCATGAAGAGGCGAGCACATGTACTTCATGCAATGTTGGCTGGATGTGTGCAGGTAAAAAATAAAAAAAAATCAGTGCATGTACACATACAGTTTGGTTTTATGTTCCAGGTCTCACTACACTGTGTTAATGTTTTTCCTAGAGAAGAGATTACTCTGAGTTGACACAGTTTCTACCTCCCAAACATGAGTACGTGCTGGCGGTGAGGGTTTCCCCGCTTCAGTATAAGTTGTACCGCCACTACCTTGACCACGTCGCTGGTAAGAGTCAATCTTCGTATTTTTGCCGTAACGAATGCAGATGTACGATTATTACAACTATAGAAGTCTCTTAATGTTGCTGAGTTTAAGTTTTTTGCTGGGCTATGATTGGACAAATGTGTGACATAAATCTACATATTTATTATTTAAGACTGTTATGATCATTTTTTTTTTCAGAGCTCTAGTTTCGTATTATGTGATGTGTTCCAGCTGTGGTTACATGCACACGTTTCTTCACTCTGATTTAAGATTTGGAGTCACCTGTTTATAGAGTTGTGATCTGATAGGGTCTGGTATTTAAACTACCACTCTCCAACCGATTCAGTTTCAACCAGTTTAGGACTGTTTATTCCGATTGAGGATTTTATATAGAGCATTTTAATCTGGGCTTTTAAACTAATTATAATTGGAATATTAGGCCCCATGTAAACATATCTACTTAACACTTATCTCATTAAATCATCCAAGGCTGAGATAGGTTCAGTAATTGTGTCAGATCCTGTAAAATGTGTCTTTTTTTTTATTCCATTATGTTTTGGGGTTGTTCGTCTGTCCCATTATTGTGAGCCAATATCTCAGCAACGGTTTTAGTGATTTTTTTTCAAATTTGGCGAAAGCATTCACTTGGACTCAAGGATGAACTGATTAGATTTTGGTGGCCAGAGGTCAAGGTCTTGCTGACCACAAATCATGGTTTTGGCCTTGTGAATGCTTTATCTCAGGAACTCCTCAAGGGAATCCCTTGAAATTTGGCACAAACATTCACTTGGACTCAATGACGAACTGATTAGATTTTTTTGGTCAAAGGTCAAGGTCACAGTGACCGCACAAAACACTTTTTAACCATAACTCAAGATGTCGCACAGCAATTATTTCACACAAATGTTTAATATTTTATATGATTCTGGATAAACAGGGATGCAACCTGAAACTAGTCTGAGTGGCTGAGGCATACAAGTGCGAAGCGGTAATTCTAGTTTTTATTAGATTTTGTTAAAATTATGGGGTCAACCATCTGAAGAACCATCTTTTTTTCAGGTGTGGGTTCAATGGTTAACGCAGCAAAGATAAGGACTAGAGCAAACCTGTTCAAGGACTTTCAGGTGCTCAGCCGAATTTGGACTCATCCCTGGTGCCTTCAGCTCAGCTATGTCAGCAAAATAAAAAAGGTACTTTGAACACAAGTTGATTCCTTACTTTGACATGTGTGTTTAAAATGTTAATTAACACTTAAACTGATTTTTGTGTCAGGGACATTTTGAAAAGAAGAACCAAGTTAAAGCAGCAGCTCTGCTGAGAAATGAAGATGTCACTCTGCCTGAGAGGTATAATATGATAATATATAATATGTTCACAGTCAAAGATTAGGTATTGTGTAGAATGGTGCTTAAAAATTGCATCAACTTTGGAACAAGAAACTCCAAAATCTGAGGTTCTTCCCTACCTGCTGTTTCACAGAAACTGCAGTTCTCAACTTTATTGTCTAATTTACATTTTATCCTTTATTTGGTGTAGTGGACTGAAAGAGAACGAAGGAACAGAAGAGACAAACCCCAACAACAGTACAATGGTTAGCGCTGCTGTGTCCAAAGGCGCTCTAGTAGTGGAAGGTATTAAAGCTCCATGTGTCATGAATACTTCAAACCTGTAGCGTACAACCTAATACAGTTTCTCCTATGTTATGTTCTGTGTAGGAGAGAAAGCAACCACTAGCTCAAAGTCTCAGAGTGCAGATGAGGGCTGGTATAAGAATCTGCTGTCTGATGTGGATGCCAAAATCCTGGAGCACTCAGGGAAGATGGTGCTCTTGTTTGAGATTCTCAGAATGGCCGAAGATCTTGGGGATAAAGTGTAAGTTTCTTTTCTGATCTGAAGCAAATTTAACAGATTTATAAATGTAAGTGGTCTTTCAAGATGTTGACTTGTAATCGCATCTAACCAAATTCATTTTTGCATTTCAAGGCTTGTGTTCAGTCAGTCCCTGATCTCATTAAACCTAATTGAGGATTTTCTACAGGCTTCTCACAATGCAAGAAGCCCATCATCATCCAAAGGTATTTTTGTGTTCATGATAAAGAAAATATAAATACCTTTAGAAGATGTCTCACTTAATGGTACTTAATTTCTGTGCTTTATTGTTCTAACAGCAGGCAGCTGGATTAAAAACATTGATTATTACCGTCTGGATGGCTCCACCAATGCTACATACAGGAAGAAATGGGCAGATCATTTCAACAGTGCTGCCAATGTCCGGTACAGATTATCTGACTGTTCCATCTTTTATACAAGTTATACTGGAATAATAAGGTAGAATGTTTGACTGTGTCCTGACAAAGTCTCTCTTCTAATTGTATTTTATCAATCTTTGTTTTAGCGGACGATTGTTTCTCATCTCAACGAGAGCTGGCTCGCTTGGCATAAACCTCGTGGCAGCCAACAGGGTCATCATTTTTGATGCCTCATGGAATCCCTCCTATGACATACAGAGCATATACAGGGTGTACCGCTTCGGTCAGCTGAAACAAGTGTGTGTGTACCGCTTCTTAGCTCAGGTAAGCTCACTGGTCTTCATCAATATTGCCTAAAACGTGAGGAAATGTGTTCAGTGGTGGTGAACTGATCTTGCTATTAAACAAACTTTACAGTTTACTTTTCTAGGTTTTGTTATATGTAAATAAGAATTTTCCCATGATTATCCTTGTCCATTATCTAAATAAAGAAACTTAATGGTATCAGTGTGAATCTTCTGAGATTAAATGTAAAGGGTCCTGAGCTGCATGTTATGTAAATATTAAGAGCTTAAACATGAAAAAGATTTAACACTGATGAATGAAATCCTTCTTATTTCCATTACTGATGAATTCTCTAAGAATT
Organism: Seriola lalandi dorsalis; assembly: GCF_002814215.2. Classification (NCBI taxonomy): domain Eukaryota; kingdom Metazoa; phylum Chordata; class Actinopteri; order Carangiformes; family Carangidae; genus Seriola; species Seriola lalandi. Next base: position 1,259,307 of record NW_019524809.1, read on the forward strand.
TAATTTCACAAACAAACAAAAAAAAAAAGAAAGTAAAATAAGGTGTTGGACATGGATTTCCTGGAGCTGCTGTATTTTTACTAAAGCTATAAAATCTTCTAGTGTGTGTGTTTTTTTTTTTTTTATTGCTGTTATTTTCATCTCCAGGGCACAATGGAGGAGAAGATCTATGATCGTCAGGTGACCAAGCAGTCTTTGTCCTATCGAGTGGTGGATCAGCAGCAGATTGAGAGGCACTTCACCCTTTTTGAACTGACTGAACTGTATATATTTGAGCCGGACCTGCTGAACGACCCAAACTCTAAGAAAAGCAAGAGACCCAGTTCTGTTTCGCCAAAGGTGATGTCACAGTTGTTATTGTCAGGTCTCTGCTTCGACGCCACAAAAATATGACACACAGCAGTGTGACAAATCCTTACATGATGAACTGTGTCTGATTCTCAGGATAAGGTCCTGGCACAACTGCTGCAAACCTGTAAAGACCACATAGTGTCCTACCACGAGCATGAATCTCTGCTGGACCATAAACAAGAGGAGGAGCTCAGTGAAGCAGAACGCAAAGATGCCTGGGCTGAGTACGAGGCCGAGGTAAAACGCTGCACACTGCAAATCGTAAATTATCATGAGCCACATCATGATGCCCTAGACTTTCTACTCTACGTCATAATGCTGTCTGCTTACTGTATGTAAATGTGTGCCTGTGTTTTTCTTCAGTCAAACACATCCAACCTTTCAGTCAGTGTGAGCCAGGAAACACTGGAGAAGAGGAGCAATGAAGAATTATTGGTATAAATACATATAATTTTCTAAAACTTTTTCTTAGAATTCCTACTGGTGATGTTTGTGTCTTATACAACATTTTATATAAAATTTATTTGCAGGAATTGCTTAACAAGTGCAGAAAAAATGTATCGGTGGCCTTCTTGTCAATGCAGAAGACGAAGTCTCACACTATTGAAGACTACCTGTTAAAAGTGGTGAGTGACTCTCAGTCATGTGGTAAATAAAAGTATTTAAAATCACGGTGAATTTTTTACAGTAATGAAAACAAGCTGGAAAACAGGAAGGATGTGTCTGACAGTATGTTTTTTAAATATACAGTATGTTCATTATCATGAGTTATTATTATACTGTGTCTAAGCGCCCTCAGCGTATGGATGATTTGTGGCTGTCGGCTTTTAGCATTTCACTGAAGCACTGCTGCAGATGTAGCTGGAATTTTTTTTGTTCAGGAGGCATTATGGTTTCATTTTTGAGGTGAAATAAATAATCATGGTTACATTTTGTCACAATGACTTTGCGATGAAGAGCAGCAATAGTAGCAGTAAGCAACATCGAGTAGATGTCATTTTACTGATCAAATCACCAGCCTCTCTTTGACCTGCTGTGTTTTCCGTTCATACAATACATTTGAACACCTTCAGGTCGGAGCGGAGCTTTGTCTTATGTGAGATTAAGACTGGATTTTGGGCTGTTGGTCAGACAAAGCCAGCAATTTAGTGACATCACCTTGTGCTTTAGGAAACTGTGATTTGCATTTTTTTTTTTCAATTAATTACGAAAAATCTCAATTCTTACATCTCAATTCATCCCATACATAAATACCCTTTTAAAAAAGTTGTGAAAGGTCTATTATAATATCTAAATATTGTGATCATTTATTTTTCAGCTTCTTTGTCTGTTATCATTTATAGAGAACTTTAGTTGTGTGACATAATGAACAGTCGGTCTCCCAGGCTCTTAATCCTTTTCCTTCCTGGGAGAGATACAACTGTATCTTGTCTTCTGTCATAGGAATTCTGTGTTCAAGGACAGAAAGCAGAAACTGCTGTGTTAGTATCTGTGTGCACTAAAGGGAGGATCATTTTGTGTTGAAAAATAAGACAGAAAATGTCACAAGACATAATAAAACCTCCCACTTGAGCGTGCTTTGACTGTTGGAAGTAAGAGGATGCGTTAACATTCTCCAACCGGCCTTCATGAGTAGGGATGGATATCGTTAAGATTTTAAAGGCACTACTACTTTTGTTGATACCATTTGTCGATCTGGTCCTTTAACTGTATTCTCATCTGTAAGTGCGAAAGCACTTTTATGTTGCAATAATAAAAAGGAAATCTATTTTCTTACTTTCTCAAGTACCGAGAACAGAACCGATAATGTTGGAGCTTATCGAGACTCTGGTCTTTAAAGGTTTTTCCCCTGGGCCTGTTTAATACTGGGTTTCGGTACCAATCCCTATTCATGAGCTGTGTGTGCACATGAATTTGAATTTATTTTTGTGCAGCTGATAATGGTTCTCAATTATCAACCTTACTGTATGTTACACTTAAAATCAGCTGAGGCTCAGAATATTCCTTGTAGCTTTTGTGTGAACTTTGATTTAATTATATAACAGTGGCACCAGTATCCTCAACTGCCTGAAGACCACATTAAGACCAAGGCTGAGATTTGGAGGCTGTGTGATGAGAAGGAGCAGGAGCGTAGACAGGCCTTTTATCGAGAAATCCTTGCACAGCAACAAACCGTAAGTCCATATTACACGTGAGTGTGTGTGTGTGTGTGCATGTTTATCTGTGCATATGTGCACAAATAGCCATTCTCAGGTTTCAATCATATTTCTCCACAGCTCACACTCAGCATTCAGGCCATACTGAACAGTCGAAGAAATCAGTGAGGCAGACGACCATGATCATTGTGAACCAGCCCAGACAGACTGTGATTGTACTGGTAAAACACAGCAATGCCTTTGTTCTTTATTACATTATAGGGACCTTCTTTAATCACTGCTGTACCAGTGAATTGAATGTATCATTAACCAATATGGTAACGAGAGTACACTGCACCCAAAACATTAAAACAACATAGCAGCAGCATGTAATCAGGTGTCATAGAACCATATCTCCAATCCTTAAGAGTTTCAAGTGTCACATTATTGCAATGTTCAGTTTTGATTTGTAACACTCTGAGCACTTTAACTTTCATAGGATATGTAGTTAAGTTGTACAAATGATAGTGTTGGCAAAAACCTTGTAGTTCTTCAGCTGCTTCTCACCGAAAATAATATTCTGTGGAGAACATAAAGTTGATGGTTTCAACACTGGATGTTTACTATACATGCCTTACCTTTTCTATTGTTTAACATTTATATGTTTCTTACCAGTTGTTATAATTCTTTAATAAATCAACAAAAAACCTAATTGGTTCCTATTATTTTTGCCCATGTTTGTGAACCATTAACTAGGCTGAGAGAGGATATCTCTTCTGTGTTTTATGTAAATAATGATTTCCCCATCCTCTCAAGAATATCATTTTACGCAAATGCCGTTTTGTGAATCTGCAGCTTACTACAGTTTCCAAGTTGGTCAATGCTGAGTTAATCTTCCTCGTGACATACACCAACAATAACGTTATCTCCCTCACAAGTATCCCAGCAGAAAGGGAGCAGCTGTTCAGACACTGATTTGCTCCCGAAAGGAAGGTTCCATGCTCGGAAGTTTATTTGTTAATTAATGAAACCAAGCCAGCTGCAGTGGTGGAAACCCATCAAGGTTTCCCTCTGGCTCCACTTCAGCTGACAACCAGTGCAAAGGAAAGCAGTGTGCAAAACACTATACAGGCCTGGAATATGTTTAAAAAAACAAAAAACCTTTACACAGAGGACACCTTTCTTATAAATTACATTTTTAAGTGGTATAAAAGGCATTAGACCCCCCCCCCCCAAAAAATGATAAGTCTTTGTGCACATACACATACATGTGGCAGTCAAGTATTGCCCCCTTACACAAATGTTATCCACAATTAGAGATTTTTTATGTTTTAGTTTGGGGAAAAAACCTCAAAAGGGAAATTAGGTCCACTTAGTGGATCAGCAAGTTAAAGGTCATAATGGTATCAATTTATATTTCTAAATTCACTGATAATGTTGAGTTCAATGTGAAGAATAAACTGGAAAATGCAGACTTTGGCAGGAATGACAAATAACCACCAAATCATGTAGTGAAATGCAGCATGCAGTCACTCATTTCCTCTACTTGGTTACTGTATTTCAGGGTGCAGAAACTGCAGAAATGTGTCCCAGCATGCACTGGGCAGAAGGAACGCCAGTCCATCACAGGTTCAACAGTCTGTGGTTATCAATGTACTATGACATTTGCACCCATGGACATTTCAGTTTAAAATGGTGGACTTGATGTGTTTTGAAAGGTAGAGATTATACACACAGGCACCGGAGAAGACCGTAGAGATAAAAAACAATTTGATAAAATTAATTGCCAACAATTTAGAAAATCTGATCATTTTAGATTTTCAAATGTCAGAACTAGTTGCTTTCCTTTTTATATCATTTTAAATAACACATGTTTGGGTTTTGGACTATTTGACAGAAAAGCAATTTCAAGATGTTAAAATTTAGATTTTTTCCCTGATGCTTGAGTCCAAATAATTAATTAAAATAACCAACATTTTAAAACAGTAATGAATTGTTAGGTACATCCCAGAAAAGATATTGGACGTACATGTGCAAATAGATGAAAAATGACTGATCCGCTTCACCTGCTACATGTTAAAATGTATTTTATCAAAAAAAAAAGAAAAAAAGAAAAAAAAAGGGATCTGGAAGATTAGAAATCATCAAGTAAAGGGGAAATTAAAATATTAATTGATTGATGTACTGCCAAATTTGACATGTATGCACTAGTTAAGTTGGTTTGGTGAGGTGTGAGGAAGAAAGGACACTACACTCAGACAGTCACATTTTAAGTTAATTAATAAAAACTTGGTATATAAAAAAAAAATATATATCAGTCCACAAAAAGTAGTCCTTCACAGTGATGGCTGTAGCTTCCTGAAATCCTGTGAGTCTGACCCTCCAGAGGGAGGCTTAGTGTCTTACATGAGCACACATGAACAGGTAAGCCCATTGCTCATGTTTGAAGATCGGTTCCTCAGCCTAAACTGTGTCAGTGCCCTGTATCTAGGTCCCTCATGTATTCCTGAAGCGCCTGCAGCCTGGCATCGATCTCCGACAGCTCAGCACCTGTATCTATGGAGCTCTCTGTAGATGGAGAACATAGAAATAATCAGATGTTTTGAGGTGGCTAGATATTTTTTCCCCAGTTAAAATAATTTTATTGCAGCAAAAATGTAAAATCATGAGTTACCTTTGTCTTTCATTTTGTGTGTTGGAGTACTACACAATGGCTTCCTGGTTAAAAGGCCTCCTTTTGACTAGAAACAGATAAATTGCATATTGCATAAGATAAAGCTGGCGATATCCTCTATTTTCTTATTGACAACAAATCCCATGAAAATACCAAAACCATCAACGACTTACTGGCATGTCCTGCCTGTGTAGCCAAAGCTTGATCTGTGTTCCTCTCTACTATTGTGGTCTATGTAGCTTCAACAAACATAGGCACTAGTGCACCAAATGTGTATTAATCCAAGACTGAAAACCGTCGCCACCAAATAAAGATTTACTCTTGAATATTTTATCTTTTTTAAAAAACCAATGCTGAGACGTTTTAGGAAATTACTGAGACTTAAATTAAGGAAGTCAGACAGTACTCCGAGATAAACGACTAACACTGTTGTTTTTGGTATTTTCATAGGATTTATTGACTGTAAGATGTACATGTAAAATGTAAATGACCCCAACCTTATCCTTTAAATATACTGAGAGAGCAGCAGTGAACAGTGTACCAGAGTTGCATATATTCCCATGTCACTCACCACATTGGGTCCATTGTAAGTCTTTTTTCGTCCTCTATAAACACAGAAGAACAGATGTCAAACTAACCGGCTGAAACAGCAGATACTTCACAAAACCTGTGAAAGGTAATCTCATCACCTGAACAAATTTTTGGCCATTTCATCCATGTCCACTAATGAGCTTTCAGAGGAGTTCCTGCTTCCTCTCCGCTCCACAGATAAACTCCTGCCTCTGCTGCCAGACCGGGCCATCTGAGGATAGGCCTCTCTGGAGCGTGAACGTCCCCTCTCAGGGACGAGGGGTGACGTCAGCATATCCTTCCGCACCTTCCTCTGTCTGACACAGAAAACAGGATTACAACTATTGAACCAACCAACTACAGTGCTGTCAATGGAAAAATAACAGGAACCAACTTTTTGAGTTCTGTCTCTTTCTGTCTGCGATTTCTGTCCTGGATGTATGCAGTTGGATCAAAGCGTGGTACCCGTGACCCTGGATGATAACAGGCGGGAATAAAACACATTATTGCTCAGTTTGATGACTGTGGTTGATAAAATTACAAATTCTCTTGAAATTATTTTGTTCTACATTTTGATCTTTTAGGTTATTGATATAACAAAAGAGGCAAATGTAGAAAAAAAAAGAGAGACAGAGACAGTACCAGTGGGAGAGGGTGAAGGTCTGGGTATGCGAGCACGTGGTCCTGAAGAATCCGCTCTTCTTCCTCTTTCATCTGACCTTTGCAATCGGTCCTGTATCCGTTCTCTTGATCCTGAGCGAGCCCTGACCGTCCCGTACCCTGTTCTTCTCTCGCGGGATAGAGAACGATAGCTTTCCCCATCGACTCGAGAGCTGATGTGACCAGACACAGGCGTCACTCTGCTGCAGACACAAAAAAAAGTTGTGCCCTAAGTAGGTAAATAAGATTCAGATTTTAAATGTTTGTCCATATTGTAAGTGAATGGATGAAAGAGAGAAAGTAAAGATAAAGTACATGCTTAGAGTATCTAACCCTCTCCGTAGTAACGCCAGTTCACTGGTGAGACTCTTGACACGAACACGGAGAGCACACTCTGATGCTCTCAGCTCCTCCAACTAGCCAGGATGGGGGAGAAAAAGTTAAAACCAGCTGAGCAACCAAGAAAACAACATAAATCTTTTTCAGCTGACAACTGTGAGAAGCAGAACATCCACCTGCTCCATTAGGAGTCTCTGCTCCTGGCATCTCTTGCTTGCAGAGCGTTGACTTTTGGCTCTCTCCTTGACAAGCTGTTCCTCCAGCGTCCTAACCACATCTATGACCCTCCTGTCCTCTCGCCCAGGTGTGGGACCACAAGCTGTCATCTGCAATCGCTCCAGAACTTTGGCCATGGTCTCCTTCTCTTCTTTCACCAGAGTCAACCTGGAAAACAACAGAACACGTCAAAAAAAAGTCCTGCATCCCTTCGTATTGGTCATGGTAAGTTACGAACATTAAATACAACCTACTCTGCTCGTAGCCGCTGTATTTCTAGTCCTGCTGATTTGTCAACTCCATGTGAGGTGAGAGCGCTGAGCTCAGCCCTGAGGGTTCTGATTTCCTTCTGCTGGGTAGCTGGGTCAGGTTTACCCACGTAGGGCAGGGGTAAAGGGTAGTGTATCCTTCAAATACAGCAAATCAGCATATCAGGCCAGTTGTTGCCACTGACACAACAAAAATATTCACAAACTAAATCTGTGGTCAAAAGAGGACATAATGCATAAACAAAGTTTGTGAATATGTAAACGTTGCCCCAGAGAGACACAAACCTGTCAAACTCCACAGTGTATATGAGGATTAGATATCTTTTGGCAGTGAGTGCAGATGATTGTTGATGTCCGCGAGGACGACTAACCACTCCTGCTTTTCTGTTACGTAGCAGCTCCAGGTCGGCATAGGTCAAAAGGTCAAGTGTAACAGAATCACTCGTCTGCAGAAAAAGCTCAAATTCACTAAACAACATCAAAAATTAAAAATAGATTGTATGTAGAATGTAAAACATGTAAAATATTTTTTTATATGCTTCCCCTATTATAATACACAAAGAATAATGATTATGTATTTTTCTCTGATGAGAATCATGCATTTAAGTTACATTCAGATACAACAGGAGCCAAATTTCTTTACACAAAATTTGCCTGCTTGGGTGTTTTTGTGGTCAGTGTGTTACTTTTTTTTAGCCACAAACAGCCTGACAGACAGTACGGATCTTTGTTTGAACAGCACACACAAAAGGTTGTGTGTGTGTGTGTGTGTGTGTGTGTGTGTGTGTGTGTGTTTGTGTTTGCTTTGCTCGTGTGTATATGACAGTTGACTGAGACTGAGACTGATTTCTCAATGTACCCATAATTCCAATAGTTACTCCTATTTTCCTCCAGGCCCTCTCTCCTTTTAGCCCCTGTTCCTGTACATTCATGAGTAGGAGAAAGGGAACAAGACAGTTCGGGACAACTGTACAATTTTCGCTCAAGTGGAAACACTGAACTCAAATGAATGAGTCTCGCCTCAGCTCACACAGCCTGGAGCGAGAGTGAGTTTGTCTGTGTGTGTGTGTGTGTGTGTGTGTGTGTGTGTGTCTGTGTGTGTGTGTGTGTGTGTGTGGGGCTATCTTCACATCTTCATATCATTCTACTGACTTTATTTCTACCACCTCTACATTTCCTCCTTCCTCTTTTTATTTTATCTATGTATGAGTGCAACGTTAAACGTACCTTTCTAACAGCTGATTCCAACATGCTACAGAAAATGGGAAACTGCTTGAAGTTACCAGTTTTCCGAGTGAGGTCCTCAATATCTGAAAATAAATAAATAAATAAATGTAAATATCGTGAGTAGGACTATTTGTATTTAGTCAATGTTAAATTTATGCTACTTACATGCTGGATCAAATCCCCCCCTCCATTGATCTGCTGTCATTGAGTCAGAGATTTCAACCATCAGCGAACCCTTGTCCACCTCTATCTTCACAGAAAACTCCACCCCTCGAAATACAATATCCTCCATCACCTCAGAGCCCTCCTCCATTGCTCTGGATCTGTGCAGAATAAATAATTGATTTCTATGAATTACAAGCAACTGGAATAAAGCTACATACATCTGATGTCAGGAAAAACTACAAGATCTAAAGCCTCATCACAACCATGATCTGACTAAGAAAGCTAGATTTAAACAGCTTGGGAAGCCTTGGAAAGTTCATGTCTGCGAAAAACAGGGGCGCTCACTGTTCACAGTCAGCACGTTGATTCTTAGCGTGGTGGGGGTTTGGGATTTAGATCTGTTGTCCCCTGCAGCAGTGCCTTAGATCAAATGGAGCCATCACGAACAACCTAATAAATCTGGACAAATCTGAACTTGAGTCCCAATGGTTTCAAGAGGTTCACAAGATAAATCCAAATGGAGACAACTGTAATCTCTGAAAAGCAGTCATTAAATGATGCATGCAACGCTTCTGAGTAACTCATTTGTCCATTAGTGCGTTCATAGCTTTACAGAAACAACCCAAAAGCCACATTGCTGAGCAGTAAACTAGTTACTACAATTCTCAGTGCATTTAACTCAGTGTTGTTTTAGGAAAATACTTTATATTTGTGCTAAGTTTATCTTGATTTGTGCAGATTTGCTTTAACTTTAACATGCTTTTTTTGTCACTATCATAAAAACCTAGTTGCAAAAACACAGACCATGGGGATATAGAAATAGGATGGATATCTGTAATTATGAATCTAGCTATAGATATTATTTCTCATGACAGCAATGTAGTGTATTAGTTGTTTCAAATTTTTCCACATCACTGTTCTGGCTTTCTCTCCTGTTTCACCTGACTCACCTCAAAGTTTGTCTTCATCAAATCACACCGCGGGGGGCGGTAGCGAGCAGACAGGGTACATTTCAAAGGTGCCATCATTTTTATTGAAAAAAAGTTCGGGTTGATGGGTCATAGCGTATGTCAAAAACTCAGATGAAATGCCTTAAATCGTGTTTTCCGAGGTAAGTTATTAAATCATTGTGTATTTTGCTGCATTAAAATGCTGTTTAGATTTCACGCTTGACTTCACTTTCTCCCGTAGAGAGTGAAAGAGACTGACATGTTACCTGTGTTAATCTCGTCTTTCACTGTATATGATAAAACATTGGATATAACAATATCCAATATCCAATGTTGCTGGTTTAGCTACGATAACTTTAAGTTTAAGGGTCGGCTCTTCTCAAAAATACTCACGTTATCTTCCACTTTGTTGTTAATAGGTCAACTAGCGGGAATAACATCTCCGCACTGGTAACGTTGACGTTAGCTAAGGTTGGCTAGCACGGACATTACCGTTACTTAAAGCTAGGTAACTCAAGTTAGTACATTTATCTCAGTTTATCTCTTAGTGAACCACGTAACGTTATATGATGCGCGAGTAATCGCCAAACAAAAACACGTTAACGTTACCTTTGTTTGCAGTAATGATCCTGGGTGAGGTGAGTTATTAGCACATAGCTGCTCGTTGTTAACACATCGCGGTGATATGGCCTGGTGAAGTAAATGAAACAGCCAACCGTCTGACCGGTGGCTCACTCGATCCCAAATCAGCCTGTAAGCCACCGGCACCGTGGAGGGTGCAGCGGTTCAACAACCGGGAACCGTTAAATTCTTCTTCGTCTCTTTGCGCTGTCTGTGCTGCATTTTCCTCTCACTGAATTCGACGGAGGTTTTCCGCCTCTCAGGCGCATCACTGCCCCCTACAGGCCATGGATACACACTGCTTTCAACGTTACTGCAAGAGGACAGTACAATTTCATTTCAACGTTTTAGTGTTAAAACAAGGGAGATAAATGTGTCGTGAGGTGAATGCATTATTAACAGGCTACTTTTGATTATATTTTCATTATTACCAGATAATAGGCCAAACATGAAACATTTCTTTTTACTATTTGCAGTTAAATATTCACATGCATCTATGGAATCTAACACGTGATGGATCCATTTCTTTAGTATAGATCCTATTGACACTAGCATTCAAAACAAGCCTTGCTAGTATCAATACTGAACCCCACCCATAGAAGTATAAGAAGTATAAGATGTTTCACTTAAGTAAAAGTAGCAATATACTGTAACAATAAACATCCTTCATTATAAGTAAAAGTCCTGCACTTCCAAAACTGACTCATAGAAGTTTCATCACTGATAATTACTACTTAGTACTGAGTACTTGACACTCATTATGCAGAAAAAAATGGGTAAATTACAGTATTATTATAACACTAATAATAATCTGTAAACAGCATTTTACTGTTGTAGTTGACAAGAGTGGCACTAACTTCAACTGCTTTATATACTTTTGGATAGTGTCATATCTAACAGTGCATCATATTTTATAAACTGATCATATATTGTGCATGTAAAACCTTAATCTGCAAAGTAACTATAGTAGCTAGAGTTGTCAAATAAATACTGGAGAGTAAAAAGTAATAATTTCCTCTAAAGTGTAGAGTAGAAGTATACTCTTGGCATTTGATATTCTTCATGTCAATTTTGAATGTCCACATTTTTACGTTATCTGTGTTCATTGATGAACCCCAGGAAGATTAGCAACCACTATACTATAAACAGTAAATAGTATGACGCCTTTAATGAATGTTGCACATTGTATTCTGCAGGTAATCATGTAACATGATACCTTTTTACATCTGCAAATAATTATATTTCTTTTATTTCTTTTATTTCATTTAACCTACTTTTTATTTTTCTTGTTAATTAGTTAACTGTTTGCTCCATAAAATATTTGTGTGATGCCTTACAGTTTAATTTATAATGATCTGATGAACCAACAGAACCAACAACTCTTTATACCTGTGAAGCTGTTTTTCTGACACAATTGTATCAACACTATTGTTCATGTTCAACATTATTTTGAAACTTTCCATGTTGATAATTGTCATCATATGTGTGTTCAGCCTTCCACTGTTTGGTTAAGTGGTTAATAGCAGTTTTCAGTAGAAAACAAGTGCTCCCTGTAAATGTTTGATGAACCTGTTGCATAACACCAGAGCCGACCCTGTCCTCTGCAAGTCTTCACTCTGTCTTAGTGAAGGGCTGTTTCCATGGAGATGTTGTTCAACCAATAGACAAAACCTTGAGTGACTAAGTCTGAGGTCCTTGCTGCCTGTCCGTGAAGATGCAAAAAAAAAACACAGGCAGCACAGGAGTGTGACCTGGAGTGTGTATGTTCTGAGGAATGACTGACTAGGTTTTTTTTGTCTTTGCGTGCAGGTCTGCATGGAAGTAACACAAAAGCTGCCGGACTTCGTCTCTTGTTCCTATGACTCCCAAGAAACCTCAGAAGTGGCTGCAAGTGGTCGGACATGCAGGTTTGTTTATCTGGCCTCACTTGTCTTTCATGTTCCTCCTCAGCGAGTCTAATTCTGATTAAAAAACAAAATATTCACAATGTCATTTTTTTTTTTAACATTTCTTGTGTTTTAACTCCTGATTCTGCTTTTCCTTGCTTGTCTTCACAGGGAGCTTTCATGTAGGGGATTATGGTACACTGCTGAAGAGATTTTGTAGGACGGAGCAACAATGCTACCTCAGGCTGATGACGGACACTTTGAGGCCCTTTGTTCCAGCCTACCACGGTGTGGTGCAGCAGGACAAGCAGGATTACAACATGATGGACAACTTGCTGACCCATTTCCACACACCTGCCATCATGGACTGCAAAATGGGCAGCCGGTGAGTTTTAACAGGGCTTTTTTTGTTACTGTCAGAAGCTGATGGAGTTTTCTTTATGCAATTTCATAGGAGGAGAAATATAGTGCAAAACTACACCACAAAAAAGGCCTTGTAGTTTTTGATACAACCTGAATATCAAAAAAAGGGAACACAATCGTTTAGGGATAAAATAAGCAGAAAAATAGTAACACTTGTTTAAATAGGCCAATAACTTATTAACTGAACTGACTGAAATACACAAAACGCCTATAAATTTAATAATAGCTTGTTTTACTTACATTTGTCATACATAGGGATTAAAAGATCTTTATTATTTCTAAAAACTTGACAAATTAGGATATTTCATGCTTCAATCATACTATTTATTCCTATGTAAAAGGAATGTATTCCTCTGAAAAGCTAGTAATAATAATAATAATGTAATAAGTCTAATACAATTAATATTCTCCAGTCACAATAAAGACAATGAGGCACTGTCCTTCACAGCACATATCTTGAGGAGGAGCTGCACATAGCCCGAGAACGTCCTCAGCCTCGTAATGACATGTATGAGAAGATGGTGGCTATGGACCCAGAAGCCCCAACAGTCCATGAACGAGCCCAGCAGGCAGTGCTGAAGACTAGGTACATGCAGTGGAGGGAGACGCTGAGCTCCACAGCAACTCTGGGATTCCGCATCGAGGGATTCAGGGTATGCTCTTCATAGATGGTTGTTTCAGGTCATTGATCCATCGTGATATAGTGAATAAATGCTGCTAGGTTTGACAGTCCTTTTTTGCACCAATAAAAATTACAATTTTTTTTATTGCTACAAATATTGGATTCCAATGCTGAGATTCGTACTTTTAATGTGCAGAAGGCAAATGAAGAATGCCACACAAACTTCAAAAGAACCAAAAGCAGAGAGCAAGTGATGGCAGCACTTGACAAATTTGTTGAATCCAGTACGCACATTGTGGTGAGTGTAGCATTCACTGACTTTGTTTACTTCTATTGCTACTTCTTCCTTTGTAATTCTTGTATCTTTCCCTTCAGTGGGGTTATCTGAGACAGCTGAAACAGTTGCGGCAGGTCTTGGAGGCATCTGACTTCTTCAGAACACATGAGGTAAGCTGTGTGATAGTTTTGTTGAACAGTGTACCAGATGTTTTGATTAAGATTTTGCGAAAGTAAAGGAGAAAACACACATATCTTGTTCCAAAAGATCTATACTGGAAATGAATGATGTGTTTTTGAGCCTATTTTTGTTAGCAGGTCTGGGCAGGCTTAGGCTAATAATATAGTACATTTGTCATTTTTCATTTTTTCTTAACAGCTGTTTCCCTGCAGGTTGTCGGCAGCTCCTTACTGTTTGTGCATGACTGGACAGGCAGAACAGGAGTCTGGATGATTGACTTTGGAAAGACAGTGGCCTTGCCGCCACACCTCACACTGGACCACCGCACTCCCTGGGCAGAGGGCAATCGAGAAGATGGCTACCTGAGGGGTCTGGACAACCTCATTGATATCCTAGCCGATATGCTGCCACTGACCTGAATGCCACTTTAAAAATGTGTGGAAATCCAATGTCAGACTTCCTTCATCACTCAGAAATGAATGACTGCAGATGGCTTGGCTTCTGAAATGATTGTGTTGTCAGACTTGATAGAATGAGCTCTATAGGAAAATAAAGCAATGAACAAAAGTATGAGGGGGGTAAAAAATTAAAGATGTGTGATTCGTTACAGGAGTCCTCTATGAGTGTCCTTTAGGACTGTGAGATGTAAAATTCATTGTTTTATGTTATCTAAAACTAAAGCCATAGAATCTAATAATACATAAGCCCATAATGTATTTAATTTTAAACCACTACATCTAGAAGGTGATTGCAAATGACTGACAATAAATAATCACAAAAACCACAATTTGAAAGGAGCCTAATAAATCTATCAGATTAAATCTCATGGATTAACTAAAACTAAAACCAGGCTTTTCTCATCAGAGTCAAGTCACTGAGTGTGAGTGAAGTGGGCTGGTAACCGGAGTGTAAGCAGCTGTGTAGTGTCCAGTTTTATATGACCGCACCAACCAATCAGATATAAATAAACTTTGATTATTTGAATGTGGTATGTTTATGGTTGGTCAAACAGACAAGGACAAAATTAAGTATTTTTTTCTTTAATTTTGTTCACTGTGTTTCACTTAAGTGAGATATGACAACTATGGATTGCCATGAAGTTTGGTTTCATCTAGGGCCATCAACAGGTTGAAAACTCTCAGCACTACTTTGTGTTTACTGAAAATCAGCAAATGGTTACATGCTAAGTTGAGATAGTGAAAATGTTAAACATCATATCTGGTAAACATCAGCATGTTAGCATACTGGCTTTAGCATATAGCTCAGTTATACATAAGTAGAGACCCACACAGCCGCTAGCATGCTGAAGACTTTATCTACTTTATCTACAAATTAAACTAGGCCCAAAGACAGCAATAGCAGATAAACATTATCTGATGCAGTGTTTATCGGAGCAATAAAGAGTAATATTATATCACAGTAGTTTTACTTTCATTTATTGAAAGATCAGTGACTAGAGATTATGCCATTATCAGCTGTTAAAGTTTCTGATCAGTTTATTTTCAGTTACACATTGAGATTTTAACATTGGTTTATCCTCCCTGCAGCTGACACCTAGACAGGAACCCTGCTTTTAAATTTAAAAGCACACAATGAGCTCATTATTTAAAAACATATATTTTATTGTCTTGGTATTGGTTAAATGAATTGTAAAGTAATTCTGGTGGGAAAGTAATGCATTGATGCATTCATTAAGATATCATGTAAAAATGATTGATAAGTTGTGCTCTAAATCTGAACAGATGAGGATATGAATCAAACTTGACTGGCGACATGAAGGTAGATGTGCTCTCTGTCTTCCACACCTGTCCTCTCCTGTCACTCAGCCATGAGACGGCTGGCAGAGGGAACCCCTGCCCTTGCCTGCAGCATCACACAAGATTAAAGGGATGGACAGACAGAGAAACTGAAAGTCATGCTCAACAAATCCTCCCACACAGTCTGCAGCAACAACAAAAAGCCCTCTCAGAGGGACTGGAAGCTGCACAGTACAACTACAGTCTGATATGGTGGCTACTGAGCAAACCCCACTGGGGCAGTTTTAGGTTCAGTGACTTGCTCATGCCCTAACTCATGTTTATCTGATGAGCTTATGTACATATAATACAACCCTACATGTACTTACATGACGCTTGTCTAACGGTCTAATGTTTGTATCACTGCTAAACATTCATTTCAGTTGATCATCTTCTTCAATCAGGACTTGAAATTCCTTGGTTGATGTAACTCAGTGATTAAGGGACCAATTATTTAAAGTAAACCTTGTGTCACTTGTTGCTCTTGCAGGAGAAGTTGATTTGAGGCGTGATGAAGGCTTGAGAGAAAAGGAAAGTGCTTTTAAAATGAAGAGATGACTGCACCAATCAGGGTGTGCTCAAAGACAGAGGGTGTGGGCAAGGGAATGATGATGTCAGTGTTTGACAGATGAAACATCAGACAGCCTCTCTGTTTGCATAAAAAACTCCAGAGGCTTCCTTTCGCTGGTCATTGTTCAGCAGATCCATGGATCGAGCACAGCAGATCAGCAACGCTCAGGAAACGGACACCGCTGTCAAGGAGACCAGGTACTAAGTGTTTGTTTTTTTTATTTAAATTAAACTGATAATTTGGTCTATGCGTGGATTACATATCTTACACCTCTACTGACTCATGAATTTAGTGTTTCCTTGTCACAAATGTCTTTATGATTTATTGATTTAACCAAAACTCGTCACATTTTCAGTCAGATTTTTGTGGTTGAATTAATTTTTTATTAATAAGGGGAAATATAAAGCATATACAGTTATGCAAAATTAAATAATAATAAGATATTACCATATTAGTGAACGTACTGCTAATATATGTGTTTTTTGTTTTGTTACAGGCTATTATCTTCAGATGCTTAATCTTCTAAATAATCAAAGCAGCCCTCTGTAACCCTCTTCAAGAGATGTTTTGCGTCCTAATGTAATTTTAGAGCCAGATGTATCCCTGTGAATTTGAACCAACAGTGTTTCATATAGTCAGTGCATTCAAGTGATGCATGCAAAACATAGTGTGAGTCTGTGACTTGGCAGCGCTGGCAGAAGCAGTGCATGTTGTTGCAGTGGTGTATCTGTGCTGCTGCTGTGCTCATGGCTCAGAGGAGGGCTGCCGGTGGCTGCTGCTGCCCCAGGGTGCCCATGAATGAAGACAACGCCCGTTTCTGCCTTCTGGCTGGGCTCATCTTACTCTACTTATTATGTGGGGCTGCCATCTTCTCAGCCCTGGAGCACCCCTTTGAGCTGCGTGCCCGACGCCTCTGGAAACAACAGCTGGACAACTTCACCCAGCGGTATAGGGTCAACCTGGGTGCCCTACATACTCTGCTGAGACAGTACGAGGAGGCGAATGGAGCTGGGATCAGAGTGGATGCGCTGAGGCCCCGATGGGACTTTTCTGGAGCTTTCTACTTTGTGGGCACTGTGGTCTCTACTATTGGTAAGTGTTCACCTTTACAAAGTTTTATACAACTTCTTCTCAGATTCTTCTTCAGAAGTTCTTCCATATTGCTTATGAAATACTAAGTCCAAAACAGTACTGTTTACGAACCATGACCTTTGAACCTTTTATTTTGTATGTCTTCTCAAGGATTTGGCATGACCACACCAGCGACCATCGCTGGAAAAATATTCTTGATCTTCTACGGTCTCATTGGCTGTGCTGCCACCATCCTCTTCTTTAACCTCTTCCTGGAGAGGATCATCACGATGCTAGCTTACATCATGCGCTGGTGTCATGAACGTCGGCTGAGGTGTGGTGGGGTTGGGGTGATGTCGAGCAGGGAGGAGACATCGGGCGAGGAGGACAGCCTGGAAGGCTGGAAACCATCAGTCTATTATGTTATGCTGATCCTGGGAATAGCATCTATCGTGATCGCCTGCAGTGCCTCCACCCTGTACTGCACCATGGAGAACTGGAGTTACGTGGACTCCCTCTACTTCTGCTTTGTGGCCTTCAGCACCATTGGCTTCGGGGACTTGGTGAGCAGTCAGAGACAGCAGTATGAGTCCCAGGAAGCCTACCGGCTCGGGAACTGCCTTTTCATTTTAATGGGAGTATGTTGTATCTACTCACTTTTCAATGTCATTTCTATTGTCATAAAGCAAACTCTCAACTGGATTCTGGGTAAGCTGGTCTGCTCGGGGCAGCATCAGCTCTGCTCTTGCTGTGCACCTGGCTGCTGGGGGCTCTGCTGCCCCTGCCTCCAAAACAAAAATCACAACCAGAGGCGCCTGCCTGCACACATCAGGCAAAAATGCTTAAAACGCAACACGGTGCAGCCGATCTCATCCCACTGCCCTGCAGGAAGACACGGCTACACAGACGGCTCAGTGGAGACAGTGTGTGACAGTGAGACGGAGGCAGGTGCAGTGGCTGATGGGGTATACGTGGGCCGTCGTCTGTCAGGAGAGATGATCTCTGTCAATGAATTCATGGTGTCCAATAAGGTGTCTCTGGCACTGCTGCAGAAGCAGCTGAGCGAAACAGCTCATCAGGGCCCACGGCAGAGCTACGGCCATCAAAATGGATTCTCTGGTGGAGTAGGGGCCTTGGCCATTATGAATAATCGCCTACAAGAAACCAGTGTGGATAGATAGCACCACATTGTATAACACACTAAGATTTTATTTGTGTGTACA
Organism: Seriola lalandi dorsalis; assembly: GCF_002814215.2. Lineage (NCBI taxonomy): Eukaryota > Metazoa > Chordata > Actinopteri > Carangiformes > Carangidae > Seriola > Seriola lalandi. The sequence continues at coordinate 1,277,533 of NW_019524809.1, forward strand.
TTGTTTTAGGGTCTTTATATTAGAGCCCTAATCCAACCTGTTTCATAACTGAGTGATCTCAAGAAAGTCAATAATTTGCCCTCTCAGCACGACACAACAAAGAGATAGATGGAATCATTTTCCTCTAATTAGCCTCTGTTTAGAGTCTCTCTGAGTAATGTCAGTGGAAGTCTATGCAGATAATAGCAGACCTCCAGCATGGATGCTGGACACCAAATAATTGTTCACATTTTGTTCTGTGAGGAGAAAGATGAATACAGTTTATAGAATTCAGCATCACTGTGAAGAGGGGTCTGATTTCCTGAAGTGATTGGCTCATACAAACGCAATCAGATGAAAGAAGCAGTGAAGGACCACTCAAAGGGGACTGCTGATTTAAGAGTGCTGCACATGTCACCCGTCCTTCTCTACAAATATGGTTGTATGTGAGGTAGCAGTCAGTATTAGTGAACATACAGACATAGCCACACTATCTACAGTCTCCTCTAAGGTAACAGACATCTGCATATATAAAACATTTGAATTGTGATTAGTTTTTCAACAGAGCTTCTCAAACCCACTACAGGAGCTCGGAGAAAGAGACATTTTAATTTGTTGATTGCACAGAAGTAGCCCACCTTTTTTTCATCAGCCCATGTCATTGAAATTCACAGTAATCATGAAAGAGCACTGAGATCCAGAGTTTTCAATGGAGCACATCTAATCAAATGTGGCCTGTAGAGGACGTCCTTATGTCAATAAGTGCTGTACAGATAGCCATAGGATCACAGGAACCGAACGGTGAGCAAGATTCGGTCTCTCATTGGCCAGCTGGAGGAGATCCTTTACTATGCAAGAAAACCCATTTAATCCATCCTGTGTCATCCTGTATCATCTATAAGGCAGATTTTCATCAGTGCTTTGGATGAGTGTGTGGAGAAAAGCTTCCTCCTTAGAGATCTCACAGGAACCAAAATCATCCATTTTCGCTGTAGTGATCACGCTTAATGAATTGTCTTGACTGTTTCTGATTTCAAAGCAATGAGGAATATAGTTCTTTAGTGGGTTATCGTGGGTAAAAACAAAGCAAGTTGTCAGTCAAATATTCTTTATTTAGATTTAAAACAATCATGACCTTAACATGTAATGTCTATACACGGAATTACTCACTGAAATAATTTAATAATGCAGTATGATGCAGATAAAATGACCCATCTCTTATGCTGTTTGCTTTATCAACTCTTAAAAAGCACAGAACATGTCATCCAATTTATGGAAAAAATACATTTCATATACTCTGTATTGAAGAATGTGTTTAGTAATATGGTTTAATATATGGAAAGAATCACACAAAATGTGTACATGTAGAATTTATTTATGTAAAATACATTTTGATTGGTCAGTAAATATAGATCTTAGTTTATTTGGATACTTTTATTCCATTTCTGGTCATCAAACTGCAACATGCTCTTCTGTTAATAATCTAACTTTTATTTCAACAAAGAACTAATTTTCCAAACAACACTCCAGCAGAGTGGATTTTACTCTATATGTTTAAAACAACAAAAACAACAAAAACAACAACAACAACAAAAACAACAACAACAACAAAAACAAAAAGTTGTAAAAGTAAACACCTCTTCAAAAATTTTTTAGATAATCTGTGAAATTTATTTTTTCTTGATGAGTGTGTGTGTGTGTACGTATTGAGACTTACTTAGCAGAATAAAATACTTAATCAATGTTTATTTGCCTGTCACTTCCAACCATGAGAGAAAAATATATATTTGTGCACTCCCATCAGCCACCAGCTATTAGCATTTCCTGTTGTAACAAATACAGTGTTTCACAATTTGTTTTTCCTGAAGATGAAAGGCAAATGGAAAATTCCTTAAATTATTATTCTATTATATCTATTCTTAAAACATCATCTTTAAAATACAACCCTACATATACTTATACTATCCAAAAATGAAAACGGACAATTTCACAGTTGGTTATTATTCAGTTTTATAGGCCATCATTTGAAATGATCATCTGTACTTTCTGTTCACTGAATATGAGGCAGAGGTTTGTTGCTGGGTCGGTGTCTCTGAGTAAGTTTTACAAAATGTCCTTCTTATATAAATATAAATGTATCAGGCTTTATTAGATCTATTTTTGCATTGTGTTTGTTGTGACAAGATGCTACTTGTTAGCATGATGTAAACAAACACCCCTGTCTGTTCATCATCTCCCTTTTTATCAAATTGCACACATGAAGAAAACAGTTTTAATATCGACAGTAGTTACAGTCGCTCCATGGATCCTTGGAGACAAACTCCAGTAGGGCTTCTCAGGAGCCTCCCAGGCCCTGGCAGACAGTCAAGTTAGGATACAATGATGAATATACATCATTTTTACATTTACATTTACATTTACATAGTGAAGGAAATAACATGTCCTCTAATGGTTAGAATTGGACAGATGTATAATTGTACTCACATTTGGTACTGTGGGCTTGTGTGTCTCTCTTTGTTGATAGTACGCAGAAATAATGCAGTTCCTTCTGTAACACACAGAGAAGTAACATGGTATAATTTCCCAGTACAGAGTATAGATGTTCACACGCATACACATAAACACACATTCTGATTCTCTTACTTGCTCTGTATGCCTCCACCTGGTGGTAATCCAGGGATGACAGTGGATGCGAGGACCGTTAGGACAGACAGCAGGTCAGGCTCCTCTCCTCTGGCACACAGCTCATCATAGATTTCTGTCAGATATCAAAACAAAGAAACATGAAAACAGGCACACAAACAAATTAAAGGGGGTTACATGCAGATAACATACAGTAAGGTTGACTTTATTCTGTATTTTTCTATTGTCAACATATTACCAACATTATGTTAGTCAATCTCTCAATAATTCCTAGTACATATATATTTGTAAAAAACAAAAAAACAAAAAAAAAAAAGGTAACACATTCAATTTTTATTTTTTTTATTTTCAAAAATACTAAATAATTTCTGTAACAGTTTCACATTACAGAATTAACTCTCAAACGGGGTAAATTGTGCATAGTTTTAGCTGTGGATTAATACACATTTGGTGCACTAGTGAGTTCAGTGTTTACGACACCAAACTGCACGTGTGTTTGCAGCTCTATGTTCTTTATCATTAACCTTCAGTGAAGTATGTTGAAATGACTCAAAACAAACTACAATGGGTGTTCATGGTAATGAAGGAACACCCGCCACAATGGTGTGACTCATTAAAGAGATTTTAATAGTTTTTTTGTACAGTGGAGCTCTATGTCACAGAGGAATAAATTACATTAGGCTTTGGCTCCACAGACAATTGTTATTCTCAGGAGGATCAATTCATTGTTGCTTTTGGTCGTCTCATGGGATTTATTGATGGCAAGAAAAATGGAGAACTAATAAAAGAGAGCGGTGACACAGTAGCACATTGGTTAGCACTGTCGCCTCAAAACAAGAAGGTTCAGGGGATTGAACCCCTAACCTGGGGCCTTTCTGTGTGGAGTTTGCATGTTCTCCCTGTGCCTGTGTGGGTCATGTCCGGGTACTACAGCTTCCTCCCACAGTCCAAAGACATGCACATTAGGTAGTTTGGTGACTGTAAAGTGCCCGGGTGTGAATGCCAGTGTGACTGGTTGTTTTTCTCTATATATGTCAGCCCTGTGATAGACTGGCGACCTGTCCAGGAAGTAACCCGCCCTCACCCAATGTCAGCTGGGTTTGGCTCCAGCCCCCCTGCCACCCTATAAGGATAAGCTTATAGTAAAAGAAAGGTGGTGAAGAGTTTCACCTTGATGTGTTTCAAGAGCAAACCATAAATCTCAAGAGAACAGAAAAAAAAATCAGACTTCAAATATTAATCCATCCTCCATCTAATATGCCTAACGCTTAATATCATTATACCCACATACCTGCTACTTTGGACTCCAGCAGGTCCTCCAGCTTGGCCTCCTGGTGTAATGCCTCTGCTGACAGCTGGGGGGCTCCAGGGAAGCACAGCAGGATGATGCTGATGTTGTCCAAGCTGCCCTGTAGAGCGAAGCGGTGTCAGCAGAGGTGAGTAATGATGGCTGACCTTACAAATGTCAACATATGAAGCATTATTTCATCCTGTGTGAGCTGTTTTAGAAATAGATTATTTTCACCTCAAGGTCCGGACACCAGTGTCACACAGATGCGGTCGAGCAGGAAAAACGTAAATGGAGTGTGGAAAAAGCTTTGACATTTTGAGGTCGTGCAAATCCAAGCTGAAGCCCTGTCACATAACAGTGACATGATGGCCAAACAGAGAGCACATGTGGCCCATGTTTATCCTGATATAATTATTTGACTCAATGTAACATTTACAATAAGCCCAATTAATTTTATGAATTGCCTTGAGGTGCTGTGGAACCTGGTTTTAAATAGGGTATGAATTTGAATCTTCAACTAAGGTAGAAAATATTTAAATTATGGATACAACCTAACAGCTAAAAACTTCTTCCTTTATTCTACAGATGAATTACTCTTTAGTGAAAAAAAAAGCCTTCACTAAACACCCATAACTCTAGCAGCTATAATATGAGTGCTTGCTGTAGTGGAATAATTACTCTCTGGTCTGAAATGATTTCTTTATGTATTCTGTGTTCCTGAATCACCCATCTGACACCCTCAGTAAGGGGCTGAAATGAGTCTGCATAGGAACCTAGAATAATCCCATGTAACCTATTCTGACACCTCTGCGGCCTATTTTAAGGTGGTCTGTCAGACTATTGTACCAACAGCAGCAACAGTGAGAGACTCACTGAACCGAAGCTTTAGCATAAGTCACTGCTGATTTTTCAGTGTAAATTTATGCTATTACACCCAAAGATGCTATTCTCTGGTTCACTTACAGATCTTCGCCTCTGTATGGACATGGATGTGTTTAAAGCGCCTATGAACAATATTTTTATATTAACAATGAATCACATGATTAATGGTATGTGAAAGTAGTTGCTTATAGTGATGAACCCACAGAGAATTATCACCAGACTTCATCGCTGCCCTCAGCTCTGTGGAGTTTAAAACTTCATTTATGGCCCATAACTTTACTTTTTACATTTGGTTCACTCTCACCGCTCCAATAATGTTCCACAGTAGGCAGCTGCTCTTAGTGAAAAGAACTAAAACCCAATGTACACTACCTGTCATACACCAAGTGAAGAAAGTCAAACGGGACCGATATTTCTCATGTGTTGGCAGAGAGCAAAATTTAACAAAAAGGAGAGCAGATATTGGACTTAAATTTGCCGAGTGGTCATAAGCAACTGTTTGCTAAGAAGTTCACCATATCAACTTTAAGGTCATAATATTTCAGCATTATGGTCACAGCATGTTTTGCTGCCCCCTAGTAGCCAAAAAAAAAAAAAGAAAAAAAGATAGAAACTTTTTGGGGTGACCAAACGGGATAAGTGACACTATGAAATACCATGTTCAGTCTCATATTACTTAAATCTATAGCACATATTGGCTACTTCTACTCATAGCTGTCTATCATACATCCAAAGGCAATGACTGAACTTTGGTGGATCTTAAGTCCCTGTGTTTGCAACCACCTGCATGTAATGGTTTTAAACTTTTTATCTTTATCTGTACCTGCCCACCATATACAATTTTTACTACCTATCTAATCAAAGATAAAAGTAGGTGAGACTACAGTGATTTGTTTTGAAAGCCTGAGTGTAATGAACATACAAAATTGATTGTGATTGATAAGGTGTGTGTAGTATGAATCAAATAGAAACTGTCCCTGAGTTGCGTTTCAAATGAGATGATAGTCTTCAGATCAAGGCAAGCCGACTCAACACAGTCACAGTTCAAGAGATTATGTTATTACATAAAATCCACAGCCCTTTAAAAATTATGTAAGTCAGTTTTAAAGTGAAATTTTGTTTTGTGTTCATAATCACTTAAAAGGATTTGCTTTTTAAGCTGCTGCAGAAATGCAAAGGCGCTGGATCACTTTGTATTTAAAAGGGACTAAGATAACATGGGCACTGGTTTGAGGCAGCAGGTTCTGACCTTATAGAGACAGAGGTCAATGACTTGAGTGCAGACGTCCCTCAGGTCAGTGCAGACACGCAGCCGGTTGTGGATGAAGGCACACAGCTCCTCGTTGCTGATGGTGTCCCACACCCCGTCGCAGGCGAGCACCAGGAACTCATCTGCTGGTGAGCGCTCCACCACACACACCTCTGGCTCTGGTGATACCATCTGTTGGCTGGGCGTCCGGTTCTCTGCCCCCTTGTAGCTGAAGTCCCCCATAGCACGGGAGACTGCCAGGGAGCCGTTGATCCGTTGGAGGGACACAGAGCCGCCTGCGCTCTCAATTCGCTCTTTCTCAAGAGGGTTGTAAGGTTTGTGGTCTTCAGTGGAAAAGCAAACCTGGCCAGACCGGCACAGCATGGCCCTTGAGTCACCACAGTTGGCGAAGTAGATGTAATACGGTGAGATGAGAGTGGCCACCACAGTGGTGCCGCCTCTCTCCCAGCCTTCTCGACGTGCCACAGAGTGCAAGTGCTTGTCTGTTTGCAGGAAGCCTTCAGTGATGGCACATCTCACCCTTTGAGGGTCGTCCTCTGGCCCTATTCCACCTGTTTGCACACAGAGGTGCGATGTTATAAAAAGCGTTTTCTGACACAAGCATCCCATTAAAACACATAACCTCATAGAATAAAATAGATATTTGCAGAATACAATGAGAAATTATCAGTCATGACATTGATGTTTGACAACAGCGAAAAATCACAGTTAGAAGAAAGTTTTCTCATTAGAACAAAATAAACAGCTGAGTATCATTGTATTAAATCAATAATTTGTATTATAAAATATTGCAACACTTTATTTAATCATATTTGATTCAATCTTTTATATTCATTTGATTGCTGCATTTTAAGTCCATATCTTTCACCTGTGGCTAGGATGTGACCCAGAAGGTGCTGGGAGCAGTGCTGTGCCACTGTGCTGCCTGCGTGACCATCAAACACAGCGAAGAAGCTCCAATCGGCCAGCTCTCCACCCAGCTGTGGCACACAGTTGTGAAAGTCCTCCATGTTGGCCCTCCAGCCCTGCATGCTTCCCAGGGCGTAGGTGAGGCCCCAGCGGGCGCAGCCCTCCTCCGTCAGCTTGTCCAGGACCGGCCGATCCAGGTAGGGGCTGGGGATGACCTCCTCCTTCTCCCCCTCCCCTGGTTGCTCTCCCTCTGCTGTTCCTCCACGGCTCCCCTTGAAGAAAGAGCTGACCCTCTTCTCTGTCTCTTTCACCAGCTGCCGCACAAAGGCAGGCATCTCCACGCTGCCCTTCCTGGCTGTCCTCATGGCTCTTATGCACAGCTGATGTGTGGGGAATCTTCTTTTCTCCCTGTGCTAGTGGATGAGGGCTGAGCTAGGCCGGATACTGGGCCTGTGCAGTGTCTGCGTAGCCCTGCTGCTCCAAGGCTCAGAGCATGGCTGCCTGAGCTGATGGATGTTCCCTGTACTGGCTGCTCACCCGCCTCTCCCTGTTCATCTCCTCCCTCTCCTCTCTCCTTTCCCTCTCTGGAGATCTCACTGATCAGCACTCTCTCCTCCACTCATGCCTCCTCTCCTTCTTGTTTGCTCTCTTCTCTGTGCTGCTGTGATTTCCCCTTCTCCCTTGCGTTTTCATAGCTCTTCCCTCTTTCACTAGCTCTCCCCTTGCCTTGTTATTTTCCCTGCCTCTGTTCTGATTGGCTGGCTATTTATGTGCACCAATCCCTGCCTGGCTTGAATCCCTACTGTCATGTTTGAGCTCACCCTCTCTCGCCGTCCTCCTATCTGAAGCTCTGCCCCTCCCACATCTTTGATAATCTCAACCTTTGATCAATTGGGATTATGGGCTTCCACTGCTGTGGATTACAGGACTGTCGGCCATTTAGGACAAAGTGTGTGGCTGATGGCGGGAAGGAGAGACACAAGGGAAAAAAAGACTTATTTTCATTATGTACACAGATCCCTTAAAACTGACATTTCACATGGTGACAGACCATAAACCTGAAATATGATTCTGAATTAAATTAGAGGAAGCATGAAACATTTACTGGCTCTTAATGTAGCAAAGTTTGCTATAGGCTGAATGCAGTTATTAATCAAGGCTGCAAAATGTATTCTGTTTAAATGTTGAAAAAAAAAATTGTAAGCCACGCATTTGTACATTTTCTATCTTTATAAGACAAGAAATTTGGAAAATTTGGATCTGAATCAGTAGAGATAAAGGGGAAAAGACTGCTGTGTGTTTCAACTGAACAAGCAGAAACATGATTTTGGTTTTGCATGATGATGCATGTCACCACAACATGACTTACAGCAGTTTTGTAGCAGTTTTAACTGTTTAAATCTTAATCAGCCATTTAATACTGTAGCAAAATAAATGATTTGGAGGATTTCAGAGGATGTGTTGGACTTGTTATAAGCATACACACATATTACTCAGAAAATATATTCAAGTCAAGTCCAATTTTAGTTATATAGCTCAATACTACAAATCACAACATTGCCTGAAGGGGCTTATTGTAATAGTAAGTACCATACAGTCTCTATTGTACCTGTATTGGAATAATGTACAATAATGTCATATGATGTCTGCAACATAAAGAATTAAACTAAATGTTGCACGTTGGAATAAGCACTATACAACAACCCACTTGTCATCCATTATATATTAATAGCAGTTGTAGAAGTAGTAACATATAACAATACTGCAGAACCCTGCAGAAAAATGTTTGCTTTTCTGTCATGCATGCAATCAAAATGGGATAAGTGAGGCACCCCAAATCGTTTCTCTGTTAAAGTGTGTTGAGTTATGATTCCAGCTTTAATATAAATTCATTAGTTTTTGATGAATACTGCAGTACAGCTGGTGGAGATAGCAGAACACTGATTGTGCTCTTATTAATCCTGATTGTTGATAAATGTTACATTAAAAGTGGTTCCTCGCTATAACCTTGCTGCATGTGAAACCCTCTGCCTGCAGGTCGGCCACCAACTGGCTGAGGAGCCACAAGCGTCTCTGAAAGCTGAGGGACATGTACATGCTGATGTCTCAGGTTCCCAATATGAGTGTATTTGTGTGTGTGTGTGTGTGTCTGTGTGCTTGTGTGTGTGTGTGTGTGTGTGTCTGTGTGCTTGTGTGTGTGTGTGTGTGTGTGTGTGAATTCAAACAGGGGGTATCCAATACAGGATAAAATTAGGCCAGCCAGGCCTTATATTGCTGACGGAGCTCGGGTGGCCAAAAAAAGCCTGGAGTACAAGCCAACGGAGGAAGCGCAAGGAAGAGGACCGCTGCTGAAATGGCCACCAAACGTAAGGAAAATAAACTGTGACAGCTTTAAGTAAAGTGGATGGGAGCAGACAGGGAATTGGTCAGAGTTCAGCCATCAGGTGAAAGAGAGAGTTTATTTTTTCCCTCTCCTGGGAAGGTGTGAATACAGACAGGATGGCAAGTCAAATACCGAGTCCAGTTTGTCTTTCATTTGGTGGACAGATGGACAGAATGGGACTCAGCAAAATGAGAGCTTGTTGCTGATTGAATGCTGTTGTTTCCTACCAAATTGTCCCATAAGACATAAGTGTTTTCTTATCAGGGCTGTTTTCTCAGACTTTATTTTTCCTTTGTTATTAAAGTTAGAATTAGAGTCAGGTTATGGTTATGCCCAGCTTGGAAAATGACTTCATAGGTATAATAGCAGCAGTAGAGTGTCTCTGTTTCTGACTCAACACCTTCTTGCCCAAATTTGTTGTTAAATAAGAAAACCAGAAAAGTGTAAACATATGTATTTCTCCGGAAACTTGATTATGAAATTGGGGCTGCTGGTTTAATTGTGTATGTCTGTGTGTGTGTGTGTGTGTGTGTGTGTGTGTGTGTGTGTGTGTAAATGTATGATTGTTGCTTGTAAATTGTCTTTTGAGGACAAGTTGTTGTTGTTGTTGTGTGTGTGTGTGTGTGTGTGTCTGTGTGTGTGTTTATGCGTAAGGATTTGTTTTAATCAGATAATTATCTTGACATTAACACTGGAGTTAGGAAGGTCGTGCTTGAACATCTAATATCATACTCTGGCTCATTGCATAATTATTCATTTATCTATTATTCATTCATTATTAAAAGCAATTAATTCATTCTGAAACATGTTTTCCTAAACTATCTTCTTTTTGTAGTAAGAAGAAATGACTGTATGGATGAATAATTACTTAGATTACTAAAATATATACTTAGATATTTTCTCTCCATAATGTACTGAACTGAACTCCTGTTATTTTTCTTTGTCATCCTTTCTCCAGCCTCTCACTTACTTATTTTACTTGCTACTTGTTTTTAAATAACTTTTCATTTTGCCACTCATATAACTTCTCTGGCACCGAGAGAGGGATGTGTGTCACATTTCTGTCAGCAACAGCAGATTTGTTTGTAATAAAAGACGATGATTTGTGTTGTTAGACTGAAACCGCATCCACTGACTAATCTTCTGCAGAATTTTGGAAAAGTGATATGAAATAATGTGTTTTATGGGCACAGATTTTTCTTACTGATTGCGCCTGACTATACTTCCCTCTGTCTGAGGCATCTTTACTGTCGCTTTTTCATCGTCAATGCAATTTAGTTCAATTCTCTTCACTCATCTGTCATGTATGTATAACTCAAATGTTATCACAGGGTAAAACAGCTGCTTCAGAGGCATCTAAAACCTTGTCACCATAATCAAAAACAAAAGCATCTGTTGGATTAACATATCTATGCAAATGATTTTCCATCATCTAACTGATCAAGGCCTTACTGAGTATGGAGGATATGATCTACAAAGTTAACATTTCTTAACTTGCCTCTGTCCATCTCTCATTCAGTGTAACTCATCTAATTTCTTGTCTCTAGCAAGTGTCCACCTTGTTTTGCAGTTGTGGATCTGGTGTACTGGCGGAACATGAGGAGGACCGGTGTGGTGTTCACCGGACTTGTGATCGGTCTGGCCAGCATGTTCCAGCTCAGTGCCATCACCGTGCTCTCCCACATCTGTCTGGGTGTCATGTGTGTCACCTTCCCTCTCCGTCTTTACTATAAGCTGCTGGAGCTGCTGCGCTGGAACCCTGGGCTGCACCCCTTCCAGTGAGTCTGCTGACTGAGGCATCATTGGTTTGTTTTCCCCAACTTCAAGCCCACGCCAGGGGCAGAAAACTGCTGTAAAGCTTTCAATCATCTTGCACTGCTGTGCCAAATATAGAGCCTCAGTTGACTTGTTTCACTTCAGAATTTCAATATATACAGCTTGTTGTTTTTCTAATTGTGCGTTTACGTGTCTGTTCCCAGGTCGCATCTAGATTATGACAGCTCTCTGACAGATAAGGACACTGTGATGCTGGTGGAGGAGGTGGTGTTGCTGATTGCATTTGCAGTTACAGAGATCAAACGCCTCCTTTTCATCGACAGCATGATCGAGTCTATTAAGGTCTGAGCTTGATGATAAAATAATGATTGAAATAAGACAAGTTAATGTATGAACAGTAACAAATCCTGAAAACTGAGTCTACAAATGAAGTGCATGGTAGAAAACCAAGACATTGCTGATTAATTAATTGTAAAAAATATAGGGAATAACCATTAACCATCATTGTTCTCTCTCTCCCCCAGTTTGTTTTGCTCCTGTATCTGTTGACCTATGTCGGTCTCCTAACCAACGGACTGACTCTTGTCATTACTGGTGAGTGGAAATTATTCTTCTCACATTTACTCAGGTTCCTGTTAGATCACCCTCCCGACATTCTTGTGTGGCCAAAGTCAAATGCTTTGTGCTCCCATCCATCCACTCGTACCTCATCCTGAAGAGCCTTTTCACACACGTCCTGCAGCCTACATTCAAAGACTTCTAGAGCTGTAATAATGTGCTGTGAAGTGTCCTTCATTTCAAGTTTTGCACTTGTCATTTAAATACTATTTTTTTATGTTTTAGGGAGGTAAACCATGCAAACCAGTCTTTTCTCCTTTGTCCTTGTTTTACAGCTGTCATCGCTATTTTCTCCTTTCCATTGTTGTACAAGAAGCAGCAGGTGAGACTTTGTGCTGCTGGACCAAATTTCAAAACACTTTTTGATAACATCATTAAACTACATACATTTCCTCAAGCAGAAAAGAGAGCAGTATGTATGAGAATAAAAAAAAAAAATCTCAAAGTGATTAAATACATGAGAATATCATATGGAAACTCTACTGAAGCAGCTCATGAGACACATTTAATTTTCTTGGAGAGAATATAAATGTCTTTTAGTAAATCCATCTCTCATTTTGGTGACAGGTGCGGATAAGGAGGATGGTTAGAGTGATCAAAGCTTTTGTAAAGAGAATCAAAAACATGTGAGTAACCTGGTCTTTATCATGGTCTTTTATGTGCTCCTAATATCTCGCTAGCAAAATAGAAAACATATTTTTTCTCTTTCTTTGTCTTTTCACATTGTGCCATGTAATGTGATGAACCTCTCTTGTTGCAGGTTCCTCAGTGTGTATAATTTAGTGAGACCCTCTGCTGCCCCTGCCCCAAAACCTGCACCTGCGGCTGCAGCTGCCGCCAAACAGAAAACCAAGTCAAAATAACTTGTTTTGTTGCCTGTTGAACGTACCGAGGATTTGAGATTTGGGAAAAATGTTGGAATGGTACATCCTCTGTGGGGCCGCTGGAGGAGAAGCTCTCTTCCATTTCTGCACTGCCATGTTTGTTTATGGGAGCAAGGTTTAATCAATCCTGACAGCTGAAACAAAGCTGCCATTCACTCAAGGACAGGAAGGGGAAATGTATGAGGAAAGGAATTTTATTTACAGAGATGCTTTGCTGGCAGGGTTTAGTATAACCAGTTCACACAGTCATACCCAAGCAGGGACAGCACAGAATATCACCTTTTTTTTTCCTTTGATATCATGTCTTTTTAACATAACTAGTGAGCACTGTGTTCCTGTTGAGCTGCAAAATTATTCATAACGAAGCAACGAAGCATTACTGCTGCTTTCATTATTTAGCATAATTTATTTTTAGTTGAATAGAAAAAAACTGACATAAGCATCACCTGCCGTTGATTAACATGAACAGTTTATTACCTGCTGTTGAAGTACGCACAACTTTCTCAGCAGCAACTGCTTACAACTTTCATGAGACTTACTGTCCTCTGCACTTCATGCAAACTGCATCAGACTTCCAGTTTAGTGGCAGGAACCTCAGCTGTCCTGCACTGACTCCAACTCAATTTGAAATCATTAACAGCACAAAAATATGTTGCTTTCTGGCACAAACAGAAGCAGCTTTTTACTTTGCAGGTAACAGCAGGTAACAGCCGCCTGCTGTGGCCCAAAACTGTCAAGCTATGCAGCAGAAAACTGAAACAATGAGCTGAAAGATGCTAAAATGCTCAATAGTGCTGAGTCAAACTGCAGAGTTGGGTGATAACTCTCATAGTCTTAGAATACTTTGTTAATATAAAAATTATATGTATTATATTATTTATCAAGTGCATTAAGACTGTCAGTGTATTTCTCTCTTATTTGTCAAGTTGCTCTTTCAACGACACGAAATGCCACTAGGTTATTATGTTCAGCTACATTTGTTCTCATCGTTCACCTTTAGTTTTACTCTTACATAACTATGTCTAACTACATAACTATTACTGTCTCATTGGGGATACACCACCTCCACCCTGTTTCAGTTGCATAACTGTGTGAACAAGCTGCACCATAAACTGCCATCAGAGGACGTTTCAATAGGTAAAACTGCAGATTTTATTTTTCTAAAATATGTATCGTCATCAGACATTAGACAAAAAGCCAGGAAATCAGTGGGTCACTAGACTCTTCTTTCAAGGCCGTGTCTTGCTTCCAAAAACAAATGAACAAATTAAGCAACCTCACAAAATGGTGCTGACAGCTTGAGAAGAGAGGAGTGCTTGAGGGGCAGTTTGACAAGGAGTTGAATGCCACTGGTAAATACAAAATCCACTTTAGGAAGACATTCAATTACTCAGACCACTTACAATGTAGTTTCACTTGTTTCAAGAATGTTTGGGAAAGGCTCGAAATCCATAAAAGAATAATGCATTGAGAAAATTATGTTTAACTCCAAAAGTCTCTTTTTGATAGTTTGTCAGTCCATAATTCAACAGCTATTCGCTTGCACAACTCCAAATCAACATTTTGCAAATCAACCAAACAATGTGAGAATGTCGTCATAGGTTAATGATGAACCTTTGTTTTTACTGTAACTCAATACACTTCAGTTGTGACCTGATGTGGAGAGTTGCACTTGTCCCTGTAACTTGCTATTGGCTATTTGGACATTTAAACTTCACCTGATTTCTCTCCAGCCTCCAGTTGATAAATTATCGCCCCTGCAAACTGTGACAACAGCTGAAAGACTTACAAACGGCTATGGACAGATGAGAGTTGGATGTGTGCCAGTTTGATAAATCTTCCAGTACTTTACACAATCATGAATAGATAATGACAGAAGTTTCAATATTGGGTCAAATGTTCCTTTACCCTAAGAAATGTATGGTTTTAGCTGCCAAACCTGAGCCATTAAACTGCAAGCAGTTATTTCAGTACAGCAGTGTAGCCACCAAGCTACTGTTAGCATGTCGGAGTATTGTCGGTGACGGTGCCGTGCTCTCTAGTGGTTGTTGTTTCAGAACTTAAAATGAAGCTGCGCTCATACTAACATGTCTTAGTGAGCTTATTTACTTATTTACTGTAATTTCACATTATGATCCCAGGTTTAAGCAGCATTTGGACCCCTGCTGATATCACAAAGAGGGCTTTAGTAGTTTCAGTACGTCATCAAAAAATAAAAGGGTCAGTGCACATATTATGAAAAAAAATGAAGCAAAAAAAACATTGTCTTATTCAATCAAAATTATCTGCAGATGATTTTGTTTTAATTTGCAGAGAAAACACTTCAACAGTTTTTGTTATTAGGAAGAAATAGTCCCTTAGAAAAAAAAAGTCTTAAGATTATCCAAAGGAACAGTTTCTGATTAAAGACATTGCTGTTGAATCGTGTACATGTTAAAAGCTCCACAAACAAAATCCCATTCACCTCCATTGTATAGGGGTGGCAGCAGATCGACATTGCAGTAACTAGGAGCATAAAACCAAAACTACCTGCATCACTACTACTAAAAGAAAAAGTGAAAAAATGTAATTTGGGTGAACTGACCCTTTAACCAATGCAACCGTTTACTGTAGTACCAGCTCACATTATAGTAGTAGTATCAGTGCAATATTAGTTTTAATACCGACTTTTGGCTGTTGAATTGAATCTTTGTGATCTTAATACAACTGTCAAATGTGCAACAAACTAAAAGCGTAATTGTGGTCTTAAAAAATGGTCTGTTATAGTTGTCACTGTTACCTTTTGTTTTTGATTTACTTATTTCTATAGGTATTTCCTATTTTTTATTGTCCTTTTCCTATTCTTATGTTGCTCCCCAATAAAATGATTATTTTCAAAAATGAAGGACACTTTCCTTAGCACTATATTCAGTGATGGTGATTCAACACATACCACTAGGGGCTGCACTGACACATCTGACCACTAGGTGTCACTCTTGGAAAGTGTCAGCTACAACCCTTCTTAACTAAGTAAGCGCAGAAGCCCACAGCACCGACTGATCTGAAGAAATAAATGGATCCTGACAATTATTTTCACCATCAGTGTGATGTTAATATTGCGCAAGCCTCGGCTACTCCAACACAAACACTGCTGCATCTACTCACAATGTTCCTGGTAATAAAAACACCTTTTCTTTCTCCCTGTTGTGAGAATCACAGTGACTGTGACCTTGAGATTAAATTTTCTCAAAAACCCTCCATCCGTCAATTCAAACTATCTCTCAAATCTTCAAGGACTTCTTCTCTTGTTTCCACATGTGGTGACTCAGAGCTCTCGTCTCTTAGACTGTTTACTTTCACAGGGCTATTGAACACCCTCATGTAGAGCTATCTGATTTTACACAGCAGTTTAAAAGATTGCTTGGTCTGATTTTCTTTCTTTTAGCCTCTTTTGTTATTCTTTGGATGTGATTTTGTGTTGTTTCAGAGTGAGGACAGATGATGGATTTTCATTGTAAGGTCACTTACATACACTTGCAATTTAATATATAAATCAATCAGGACAACAACTCATGGCTATATACCCACATTGGAGAAATGAGAGCACTACAGCATGCATACTATATATTTAGAGGGAATGCCCTCAAAATGGCACTTATAACAGTTAGTTCTCCAGATCTTCACTATAAAAGTCGGACACAGTATTTTTTACAGGAGCCACATTTCCCTCAGTTTATATTTCTACATTACACATAAAAACACTGACATCAGTTATGTTACATTACTTACATTACATTGTTGTTTCCCTGATTAGTAGATTATGACTGCATAATTATACTGACGCAGAGGCTACATTTACACATTTACAAATCTACAGTTTCTGCTGCTAGAAAGCATTGTGTCATAACATTACAACAGCAAATCACAGGCCTGGGACAGAAACACCTTGATTAATCCCTTCATGGTCTGTGTTGCAGTTAGCACATTTGGTCTCAGTGGACCTCAGCAGTTCGCATCTGATGTGGTTTGGCGTAGTGATATGCCTGAGAATACAGTCTCAAATTTATGCTTTGTGGTATCCTCTCTGACAGGGGAAAAAAGATAATAGTGGTTAGATTTTGGTGGACAACTATGACCCTAATGTGAGCTTTGTTCTCTTGCTCATGTGATTTCTAAAGCCTCATCTTTGTATCCTAAGTGATATCAAAAAACTGAATACTGATAAATACAGAGTATTTGCAAAACGAAAATCAGATAAGGAATATTTTGACATTTTGGTAAATGCACTTATTAGCTTCATTGCAGAGAGTTAGAAAAGATTCATACCATTGAAATGCTTGTGCAAGTCATTTTAGCTGCAGCAAGCAGTTAATTATCTTAGCTTAGCATACAGGAGTAAACAGTTTATAAGCTCTGTTTTGTTTAATCTCTAAAAAAACAGAAAGAGTGGTTTGTGGTTTGTGGACTATTTCTTGGCTGGGCTCCACTGGACAGAGCCAGGGTAGCTGAGTCCCTCTGTTTCTAGCCTTTGTGCTAAGCTAAGTTAACCAGTAGCTTCATATTTCACAGACAGATGTCAGATTAATCTTCTCATCTAACTCTCAGAAAGAAAGCAAATACATGTATTTCTCAAAAATGTTGAACTATTCCTTTCAGACATAACATTTTCACAATACGGAGTAAAAGTTCAAATGTATAAAAACTGCCTGCAAAGAGAGACGTAGCCTTTGATGTCTCAGGTAATCAGGTGACAGAGTGGATGACCGCCAGCTGCTTGGTGGATTGTGTTCAGGATGCCTGTTACACATAGTGTTCACGGTGGTTGATGTACACCCGGTCTGTCCCACTCTGATGACACACCCACTCCAGGCGGGACAGCTGCTGGGTGGGGTCTTGTGTTCCGGACGGCCCCGGCCTTGATTTGGGTGGGTGCTGCCAATCAGTCAGCTCGTACCTGCGCTCTGCCCTGCGAGTCTGCAGGTGAAAAAAACCCCATCAAAGCCAGAGTGATATCATTCACATCCAGCTGCTGCTCTTAATGTCACAAAACACAAAATAGTTTTAACTTCTTATGTGATTTTTTTTATGTCAGAGTCTCAGAAAGTCATGTAAAATGTGAGGTTTACTAGGTTTACTAGGTTTTTACTTTAGGCTTCTTTCTGGGTGAGACTAAAAAAAAGTACAGGCTTATCAAAGCTGGGGTTGAACTGAGAACACAAATTTAAATTCAAATTATCTTACATATTAAAGGAGTACAACCATCAGGCCTCCTACTTAATAAAAACTGATGACATCGGTCAGTATGTCCTAATTACTTCCTGTTGTGACTCAGTGCTCATTAGCTTACCAAGTGTTACTGTTTGCGTTGTAAGTACATGATGATTCAGATATGCAGAAATATACTGATACAAGGTGTGGGAGTGAGGTGGAGAGAAGAGGGGTTACCTGACAGAGCCAGGCCACTTGTGATGCGTGGACACCCAGAGGAACAGCCGGTGCTCTCTCAGTGTAGGGAGGAGGCGGCTTGTGTGTCGGAGGAAGGTCAATCCTTCAGAGAAAGAGAGAGAGCAAAATAGAAATCACAATGACAAGAGATTTTAGCTTCCACAGACACCTGAAAGGAAGCAGATTAATTTAGTGATAGTTTATGCTGGGTACAAAACCAATAACTGAATAAAATTTAAAGAGGAGACACTTAAAAGTTCACCTTTTGAGTCAGATGCTGCTCTCTAAAAACTGAGATAACTGATGATATGAAATAACCCTGATGATGTCATAGTGATGTCACCCAGGTTATCTTGAGTTGGCCTTGGAGATTTGTAACAAATTTATTACATAAAAGTGCTGTATCATCTGTCTCTTGTACGTCCGCCAACTTTTATGGAAATACAATACTGAATCAGCCGAGTATGCCTTTAAGCAGTGGTATCCTGTGACACTAATGGCATCATGCCTAAATCTGCAGGGTTTAGAATATTTGAAAACATGTGTACAAGGGTGATGGACTTTCATACATAATACTACATCTGAAGATTTTTGACAACTGTTCCTCTAAACCCCTGAAAGACGCTGAGGTCAGAGTCATTCTCTCCTTTATTGAAATCCCTGTCCACTACCAAGCCGGAGACCTAGAAACTGACCTTGGCCATTCATACAATGATGCCATGACAGGCATTGATTTTTCTAACACTGTATATCACTTGATGTTGTGCTTCTCTTTCATACTTCAGATGAGAAGTGGTCAGAGATTACAGTTAGAGCTCTCAGTGACCTGCTGTCCTACACTCACATCTGAGTCTGATGAAGGCCTACGTCCACCCGTCTGCCCCCTCCCCATCATCCCACTGGGACTTCCAGCCACGGTCACACTTAAGATGCTAAGTTTGTCATGGCATTGACCACAGACCAACATACGGCTAGATACACCGCCCTGTAGTTTCAGCACTATGATGCAGGCCTCACACCTGTGCACAAAAGTATTTTCCCCTCAATTAATACTATAATTTTCTGCTTGTGATCAGACAATCAGCAGTAACTGTAGGTCGACTATTTTCACCAGCATTGTACATAATCAGTCGGTTTGAAACTCAGTCTGAAGCATTCACAGTAAAATGTCTTTCAAATTTCCCTGAAGAGGGCACAGTCACTAGAATTAGGATGAAAAATTTAAAACATTCTGTATCTTGTCATTGACATATTTGCAGTTTACACAAAATTAGAATTTAGGGATTTACATTTATTTAGCCATTAGTTGCATTGAGATATAGTTGATGCATATAGCTGCGCTTCCCTGGAGTGAGCATGCACAATGACACACTAACAAGGATGGATGAGGGGATCAACCCTTACAGATATGGGTTGATATGGTCCAGAGGTTCACAATAATGATACGTACATAAGAGGTAGTAGGTCGATGAGCAGTATTAGATATTGGATATATAAAGTACACATTTGTGTTGCCATGTGGACTTAAATAGAAGCAGAGTCAATCAAAATAAACCCTCTAGGTTTCATCCCTCTGCACATAAAAGATCCTGTTCAGTCCTGTAAGTTACCATCTGTCACATTTA
Organism: Seriola lalandi dorsalis; assembly: GCF_002814215.2. Classification (NCBI taxonomy): domain Eukaryota; kingdom Metazoa; phylum Chordata; class Actinopteri; order Carangiformes; family Carangidae; genus Seriola; species Seriola lalandi. The sequence continues at coordinate 1,297,217 of NW_019524809.1, forward strand.
TTTAGAATAGACACAAGAGAGACAGACAAAACAAAGAGCAAACTGCGCGCACATACACACACACTCTCTCTCTCTCTCTCTCTGTCTCTCTCTCTCTCTGTCTCTCTCTCTCCATGACTTCAGAGGACATTACAATGACTTAAATTCATTTCCTGGAGACTTACTCTAACCTCTAACTGTAACCATGACTACAACCTGCCTAACCTTTCACCCAACCTAAACCTAACTTTAAAACATTAAATGATTCATGTTATGGAGATTTGCTTTTGTCCCCATAAGGAAGACAAGTCCCCATCATGTGACTGTGTAAACAGATTTAGGTCCCCACAACATGAGTACTTCTTACATCACACGCACGCACACACAAACACACACACACACACACACACACACACATACACACACATACATACAAACAAAGACTCTGGCAGAGTGTCAACCAGCTTCTTCTGTAAATAATTTAACCTCAAATTTATTCCTCTTTGCTCTAACATTTACACGAGTGCTGCTGCGCTATAGGAACAGACGGAACAATATAGGACAAAGGCTCGCTGCCAAGACACCAATTATCTGCTACCCCTCAATCTTGTCCCACAGCCTCCCTGCTCCAGGGTGAGCACCGCTGCAGCTCTCTCCACAGGAGTAAGTAGCAACTCCCTGAACCCATTGATGGACTTCAGTCAACCTCGTGAGGTATCGTTTCATTAATTAACCAGCCGAGTATGTTCTGCAGCATGAATTATTTGTCAGACTTACACTTTGTCAGTGAAGGCTGGAGGCGGGGCCTTGCGAGCAGTGAGGATCACAATGATGAAGACAGCGATGAGGAAGAGAGCGAGGACGGCACCGATCACAGCTCCGGCCACAGCAATGGAGTTTGACCTCTCCGCTTGAGACTGGTCTGAGACAGAGTAGAGAGAGATTTTTAGTACCACAAGCGCAATAACATCAACAAGAGAGAGCAAAGGACAGACCCATCAAACTCAAAGGCGTAAAGTAGATTTTGTGTCAACATAGTCGGAGATGGTATTCAGGCATATATTAAAAAATGGGTTATTTGCTGAGAAAGGATACATGCTGTGTCAGCTGTGTACAACCAGTTTCAGATCCACAGTTGCCCTCTAGAGGCAAGGACAGTAACAGCAACAGCATTTAATATCGATATGTCACCATCTACTGGCAAAGAAGTAAAAGCATCTGAATGTTACACATTAAGATTGTTTTTTTCAAATTTTTGAGGGTGTTTGATATTAGATTTGATAATTTACATGTTAAGCTTGCAAGATGAGTTTTGTTACTGGAGCACATTTTGTTCTGAAGAGAGCAAACTGCTCTGAGTCAAAGTCCTTCTAGGCTCATAATGTTTCTCTCTGAGTGTCATCATGTGTCTGCTGTCCTGAAGGACCAGGTTTGAAACATCCACAGGAAACGTGGGGCAACGCACGCACGCACGCACGCACGCACGCACGCACGCATGCACGCAATCATAAAAGCTGCTGAATATTTGAACTATGAATGGGTACTATTAAAATCGTTTACATATCTGCTTTTCATTATAAAATAGCATCAGACAAATTGTTGTTTTTTTTTAAAAACAACTGATAAAATAGACAAACATGTTGTATGTTAATGATGTATGAAAATTCTGCAAATAAGGAAATAAAGATGTATACTGTCTTCGTATATCATATATTATCAACATACATATTATACATATATATATATATATATATATATATATATATATATATATATATATATATATATATATACTGTATATGGAGCTCAGTGTGACACATTGATGTTAAGTGGTAAAATCTCATTTTAAGCCTACACACACACACACACACACGATAAAACAGTGGCTTAACAAATTATAACATTGACATTTATTCATCTCTAGAGGTTTTTAACCATGGTCTTACTACTACAATTATTTTCTTCCCTTATAGGTGACAGAATAACTGGTTTGACACTGGCTGGTTTGAAACCAGCTCAGAATCTGCAACCTTGCTGCGGCTGACCAAGAAATAGTTGAACACACAATGTTTATAAAACCACAAACTATACTTTTCACGCTTCAGTTTCTGCACAAATGAAACGAACATGATATACCTTGTTTAATAGGTAGACAGATTTTGTTACCTTTGGTCAGAGCCAGGCAATCTGATTCCCCCTACTTATATTCTTTACACTAAACTAAGTTATGCTAAGCAAAATGTTGCCTCATGTTTAACAGACATATATTCGACTAGTATCAATTTTCTAATCCAATTTTTGGTAAGAAAGAAATAACGCATATCCCATATATTTTTTTTTTTAAAAATGAGATAGGTGGCTAAATTCAGTCGGAGGTCATGCATTTTGAAAAATTTTTGTTTAATCACTTTATTTGAACATCTTCACCTCCATCCATCCATCCCTTCATCCATCTTTATTTTGTGTTTTGTGTGTGGAGTTGTTATGTCTGTTGAACTAGCTTTGTGAGACCATATGCTGCATATGCTCCATGTTGTCCGCTGAGGGGATTAGGATTAATTGTGATTAAGATGCATTAAACTCACAGAACAATGAGCTTTGGCCAATCAGCAGTAATGTGTAAAACTGTGATTGTGGGACACTGAAGGAAGCAGAGGACAAAAGGTGACGGAGAAAAAAAAGTGTGTAATGGTCAATTCCAGTTGATTTAACTGTTGAGGTAGGGGAAATAAAATCAATAATGTGCTAAGAATCCTAAATGACATTTCAATTATGATGCAGATTGAACAAGCTAGGACTTCTGAGCTTGACCCTGAAAGCCACTTCTCCCCCTTCTTTTCCCCCTCCCTCTATCCAGTCTTCTCCCTTCATTCTGTCCTCTAACAGTTAATAACCGTTCGACTTTTCTATGACAAAAGTCTCTTGAGTTGCTCAAAATGCCTTTAAAAATGCAGTGCATTAAGCTGCCTGCTTTACTTCCAGATGACAGACAATTTCTAAGACATTCATAATGTGGCAAGAAATAAAAAGCCCTTTAAACCCAATATGCAAGGAGCACCTTCAGCAGTTCATAAGGTCTAATTGTACAGGAGTATAACTTGATATGTTCATTACATGAAAGTCTTGTGAATGGTCAAAACTGAGGTGTGCATCTAGGGCAAATACATTATTAATCACACAGTGTTTCCTACATGCTTTTAGAAGACATTTAGCTAAAAATAAGACTATTTGGGACAATTAAACACATAAATATATCATGAATGTTCTATTTTGACATTTTTCTTCTATTTGAACGTTTCATTGGTTCAAATACCATCCATGCTGGAGGGGGCTTGGATTAGTGGTTAGTGGTGGATCAACTGTCCCGACACTGGGATCTGGCTCCAGTGCAACAGCCTCTCTGTCTCTTCTACTTCAGCACTTTATCACACACACATCGCAGCTGTGAGAGGTGCATACCAATGCTCATTGAGGTCAACGTAGCAGACGTGCTCATCATGAATTAAACACAGCACTGCACCTCAGTTGCCTGAAGTGAAGTGTGGGAGCAAGTCATGGCTATCCCCCCCCCCCATCCTACAACTGCAAGAGCAGGGTCAAGGGTCATACTATTGCCCAGACAAAAGAGCCCACCGGGGGGGGATTAGAGCTGTAGGCAGTGTGTCATTTCTAGATTTTCAGCTCAATGGTGACAATTTGATCCCACTTCTGCTCAGGAGTTAATATCAAAGTCTCTCTCAAAACCGGGGCGGCATCCCTGTACACTGCCTAAGTCGTTTGCTCATTCCTTTGTGAAAAGTATCCTTGGAAACTGTTGTGTTGCAGGCAAAAAGCAAATCCACTGATCTTCTTCACAAGTGTCTCAAACAAATTGGAGCATTGCTGGCTGACATCATTACTGCTACTGAGCTGCTCCATCATGTATTTTCAGACTGAGCATGCCCTGCTTCAAGGTCACAATGACAACAACTGCGGTGACCATGATAAGATCTGTAGAAGACAGAGAGGTCAGCTCAAATAAAGACTTTCAGAGGGAAGTGTGTCAGTCATGAGGACCTGGGGTCCATGCTTAACAGTGTCAAGGTCACATTGGCGTGATACGTCCTTATAGCCCGAGGAGCTCTCTGCAGTGCAGCAGGACATAATGGGCCATTTTCAATTCCAGTAGCTAATTCTCCCTTTCTGGCTTGCCTTTCACAGCAGCACATTTAACCTCTTTGCTCCACACAGCCCCTAGCATTCCTCTCCCTCCCGCTCTCTGTGGCCAGGTAGAGCTAGGAAGACAGTCTCCATCAGCAGCTCCAGATGAGCTTGTTGCCATGGGGACAGTCAATGGGCTGGAGAGTGGGGACTTTGGGCCAGACACAAACACTCAGCATTTAATTTTACCAGCTGGTAGACAGTTGGAGAAAGGGGGGGGTTGAAACTGCAAAGGAGAGGAGCTGTAGGAGAGAGTGAGGGCCTTTCTGTCCTGAAACAAAGGAAACTAGGACTGGTGAAGAGGACACAGAAAGAGCAGAAGGTGCTGAATCTCCCCCGACTATAAAGATACCACTGGTGAGGAACAGTTCAGTATTGCAGTATTGTATTTAATCAAGTGGCAAAGGCAATAAATAAACCTCCTTCAGCATTCTTGGATATTCAAGAGTCATGAAGATAAGCTGAAGTGAAGAGACATGATTTTGAATTGCGTCATGTACGGCGTCCCACACGTGCGTACTGGATTTGGGGGAGTGGAGGGTGGGGGACAGTTATGCAGCATTATGCGTTAGGGAGCTGGAGATGATGTAATTTATAGAGGCACAAAGAAGCTGAGACTGAACAGTATGAGAGTAATGGCAAGCTCAAAAACCTCCAGAGAAAAAATTACTCACAGGTGCTAAGGTGCTTTATTGAACTAAAGTATCTCAAAAAGGTGGACAAAATAATGCTCCACTGTTGTCACTGACATAAATATTTTTTTCTTCCAGAAACTTACATTTCCTCGTGTATATACAAAAACAAACATGACCACAAGGTATATTTAATTGATAATGTGAAACTGAAGTGAACTCTTCAGTCCTTCGAGCAACAGTGATTCTACAAAAACATAAACCCCTGACAAATACCTACGAAGTAGAGATTTAATTCATTTTACATCAAAATTCATTCAAGCATCGTCTTTTTGTGTGTTTTAATGACTCTAGGTTTTGCAAATATACTGCGTCATTAACTGTCATAGTGACAAGGGCAGAGAAGTGAATATGGCACTACAGAGTCCTCTTAACACACTGTAAGCAGTGAAAATCAGAACAAAAAGGTAACAAATAAATCTCATAGAGCAACAAATCAGGTTGTCACAGCCATAAGTAAACAATAATAAGAAAACACTTGAATTTATTCTTCTAGGTATCTAAGGCACTAGTTGTATTTCTCAACCCAAGGTAAAGATACTGATCGATCTCTATACAAAATGTCACAGTACAAAAGAACTTCAATAATCTAGGTGAAGGGCTGCAAACTGACAAGTCAAGCAAAAATAGTATATTGATTAGTGGAATTTCTGTCTTAATGCACAGAGACAAACAGGAGAAGAGGTTAAACAGCTGTGCTTCCTGTTATTCTTGACATTTATGTGAAATTCAGATAGAATAGGTGTCGGCAGCACACCCACGCCAAAACATATTTTTTCTAAATGAGGTTCTGTGGTTCACAAATTGCCAACTGTACGCTTAATCTTGCACACTCCCATTTAAAAGGGTCAATTCACCTAAATTACATAGAAACACATTTTGTCATTTACATATAGCACTATCTAACAATGCAGATAGTTTTGCATTTATTAACCCAGGTTTTGAGACTTGAGTCTCTGAGGTTTCAAACTACCACAGTATGATAAAGGTGGATGGGATTTTGTTATAGTGTCATAGTCTTGGAAAATTAGATTTCGAAATTCACCAGCAACATCTCTTTACAAAAATGTTGTCCTGGTTACTTTGGGTGATCCACACTGTTAACGGTTTTTCTACCAAAGAAATAGTCCATATGAAAACTTTTGACAATGTGTTGTGTAGATTATCCAGAGTGATTTAGGCAAGAGATGTTGCAGCAGAAATCTGAGAAGGAAATCTGAAAACCTAGGAACATTGAACCAAACCTTTCTGTATAGCACTAGTGGTAAGTGAGGAATTATGTTTATGTACCTGGAGTGAACTGAAACTGAAGGTCGTTATTGGACTGAGAAGTTTAGATGGAATAAATTAGTCCCCTTGTCCTGCACAACATCTGAAACAACACTTGAAACGACATGAACTGCAGTAAAGAGGTCACATTCTCTGCTTCCAAGTTACAGTGGCACATTTTTAAATCTCACTATGAGAGTCGCTGCCTATTCACGCCACAAAATTCATACCCTGACAAATAATTAGTGCAGGTTCATAACAATATAACTCATTCCCATTTGAACAACTCTTACTGTAATATTAAAGTGGCCTTAAAGCATCTTTTCATTTCTATTTCAGGCTACAGACCCTGTATACAACAGTGATACGTTAGTCATTTATATAAGCTAATAATCAGTTGCTAGCTAGTCAGTAATACTTATGTGAGACACTGTCATCATATTTATACATACAAGTTAAACAAATATTTGGCATCTAGCAGCAAATATTGTAAAGGTGACCATACTACTTAAGTTGGCATGTATTCACAAACACTAGTGTACATGAAATAAACTGTTTGATATCCTCATGCAGTCTGGTGAACAGGCGCATGTGTTGAAATACTTTAGGTTTTATCTGTGTACCTGATCAAATACAAAAACTGAAATTTAACTTTAAATCCATAATAGCGTTATATACGTTTGACTTCTGAACTGATGGTGCTCCATAGCCCAGTGACACTGACGTGTAAAACATTTTCGCCTCAGTTCAGTCACCTGCAAGGTCTGAGCATCTTGACTGGCAATAACATGCAGCTGGTTACAACTGAATACAGATTTAATTGTAAATCCAGGCTGAGAACTATTTTTTTTGGGTGTATAATTTTGCAGCTACTTAAAGATAATCAAAAGTTGAAGATTTAATGATCAGTGCAACAAAATATTGTCTGTCCCTTCTGGTGAGTCAGCACTGGGCTGTGGATAAAAGGCTGAGTGGAAGTTTTGATAACCACAGGTGACGGTGACAGCATATCCATCACAAAAGACCTGATTTGCCTACATAATGTATATTTTACTGTGATAGTACAGGTAATAACATAAATGCTTCAGTTAAAAATAACTGGTTAGCATGATTAGTGTGCAGTTGCACACATGGATAAGACCCAATAAGCCTATTAATGCCTCAGATTGTAACTGTTTCTTGTTCCTACAGATTACTCGGAATAGTGAAATTAGACCATGGAGTGTACTGGCTGCACTCTTGAATGGTTTCTTTGTGTGACAAAGTACTTTGTGACTAGGAGGCCAGTGCATGGTGGCTGCCATACTGTAGCCTACTTTAAACAATGCCCCTGCTCATAGCACTGTTGAATTTCCAAGAGCCTTGGTTTGATGCTAGAGTGCAAATTCTTATACATGTCCATTGTCATCATCTGAGAGACAACAGGACAGTGTGTGTGTGGCTAACTGAAAAGGACAACTAACCTGAAAAAAAAAAAAAAAAATCAATAACTCACAAATGTTCAAAAAAGTTTAAGCGATAGTTTTCCAACTTCTTTTAACTTGCGTTGGATGGCAGAATGTTGTGGCAAATTTGCATATCAAAGCATGACTGTATGGCAAACCTGTCTGTTGTTACAGTGGCTTGTACCTCCTGCATGCAGGCTTCCCTGCTCACCCTTTCTCCAGCCCTCCCTCCTGAGGATATAAGACGAGCTGAGGACATGCAGTAGGACACCAGTTTTAAAGGACACTGCTAAGACATCAGTGGTCAACTCCTCAAGCTCAAAAGTCTCCAATCAAAGGCAGACTTTATTGTAGAGAACAAATGGTTTGATGATCTGTTTGCCCGTTATTAAGTTTGGCAAGAGGCAGTGCAATACTTTGTATGACCATGAATGTGGAGAGGTCACTAATCACGGAGGAAATATTGATTTCTCAGGGAGACAAATCCTTGAGCCTGTAACAGCTCTGTTATATCCTACTGGGTTTTCAGAAAAGGACCTGTGACCAACTGAATTTCATGGATTTATTTCCAACCTAGGTCCTGTACTATTCTTGAGTATCAGCTGATCATATTCAGGTCTTTTAAACAGATCAGTGTCATCAATATCAACACATACAAATACAAATAAGCAAGTGTCACATAGCTTAAGAGGGCTGATTCTGTAGAAACAAACAAAAAAACTTTCTTCCACCCATATGTGATCTCCAAGCCCCCAGGGCTTCCATTCAACTCAAAGACATTAGTAATGCTAAATAAATTGGCAGTCCGTGTAGTAAGGCAGAGACAGCACATACATCATGATCTTTTAGTCTCTACACACACAAACTATTGACATGCCCACTTCTGTAGGCATGTAGATGTTGACTGTCAAAGTGGCTGTGCAGTCCACAGTCTGTCCCCCATGAAGAAAATAAACATCAAGTGTCAACCAGGACGCTTGAAAAACAAGGGAATTACAGAACTGAGATTAGTAGAAGTGTGCATGTGCATACAGAACAGAAAAATTGTGTTGCTTCCTCATTTAATAAAGGAAACTCTCCGATTACTGTTGTTCTTCTGCTCCTGCAGAACCAGGTAGCTTGTCAAACGTACCACTCCCTACGTGAGATGACTGAGCCGTCTGTGTGAGAGACATAGTCACCGTCTGGCCCACTATCGTAGCAGTCATCTGACAGATAGGGGGAGCCGTTTCCCTGTGGTTTCGGTGAATGAGGGTATCTGGCCTGCCGTGGACTAGAATACTGTGTGTGTTCACGGTGGTGATTCGGCTGATGGCTGTGGTGACTGCTCTCCCTCATTGCCCTAGTGTAGCCATTAGAGGGATACTCCTCTCCGTTATAGTTGCTATGGTGACGGCGGTCACGCTCTTCTTTGAGCTGGCGGTCGCCCCACTCCTCTCGGTCGTGGTCTTGATGGTAGGAGCTGCTGCCGGCTTTGGTAGGGTGGAGCTCATGCTGTGTGGGGGCTTTTTGGAAGTCACTGGGGCCCAGGTACTGCTTGGTGTAGTAGTTCCCGTGGAAGGTCTGCTGTTTCCGTAGGTAACACACACCAACCAGAGACAGCAGCAGCAGAAGGAACAAGGCCCCACCCACAGCCCCACCCACTATGGAACCAAGATTACTCTCAGGTAGGGCTTCAAGTGTGGGGGAGCTGAGGAGGACATGACCCTTATCATCCACTAAGGTGGAGGAGGCAGAGCCAGTTAGGACAGGAGCAGTAATGGTGGAAGGCATGGTGGGAGGATCTAATGAACGGAAGGAGGGTGAGAAGGGAGTAGAGGGTGAAGGGGACAAATGAACAGACAAAGAAGCAGATAATGTCAATGCCAACTACATCAGCATTTACTAAGAAGGGATAGGTTGACGAAAACATTAAATAAACTACCACATATACAAAACTATGCAGAACATGCTCGCACCAGTCTCAAGTTTGCACTACCAATGATGTAGGTAAAGTATAAAAATCTAGAATTTGGTCAAATCCGTTTACACAGCGGATATATTAGATGATGGATAAATTAGAAAGTTTGTCACAAGGGTTTGAGCAGCAATGGTTCAATTTTTAATAAAATAAACAGCACTGCAACACCGGCAGTGTTTTTCAAACTCTAACCCTAAGATAATAGCTACCAGTCACAGTATTTACAGCTCTGAAATGTCTCTAATGAGTTTTCTCCATCCCTTTAAATCTGAAATTAAAATGCATACATATTGTTTCACTTTGGTCAAAGCAGGACATGTTGTCTTCAGTTAACAAATTAACAATTAACATGTAAGAAATCTTTACAAAGCTTTCATAGACTGTTATTCTGCATCAGCATTTTTAGTCTTGCTAACAAAATCTTATTTGAGTACAGTTTCGGGTGTTTGAGCACCATTTTGCTGTCAGTTTTCTTTATTTGACATGAATACATTTAAAGACAATACATCTCTGGAGATTTTGAGGAAAAGTAAGAGCAAACCAAAGGCCACTGAGGAAATCAAAGACTAAACAGAATATATTGTACAAAATCAATGAAATCCTCTTGTATTTCTTTTGGTTTTTCTCACAGTAAACTACTTTAAAAAGGAGCTATATGTAAGTCTTCTCTGCCGCTGAACATGGTTACTTGCCAAGAGGTGGGGATGGTTGCTGGCGGCTTTGAAAAGAGCGATGTAATGGCTTTGGACAGAGTGACATAACAGTTGCTTCCACATAAACAAAAAGGATCTTTAATGTTTTCAGACACTTACAATAACAATCTGAACCTATCAGTGGCAAAAACAAGCACTTTAAGTGGACATACTTTGAAGCGGACAAAGGCACCATTTGGTTATATTGCAGCAGCTGTTTAGCGGTTCCGGGTACACCGTTCTAGCTCAATAGTGGAACTGCAATATTACCTTTGTGAAATGTCATTCAAGTTTTATTTGTTGTTGACACTGACACAAAGAGGTGTTGATTCAACTACATTGAAATTTTGTAATTTTTAAGACCACAAACGACAGTCTCAAAGTACCAATGGGTTGAATGCGAATTGTAAACTATTAAGTCACAGAGTTATTTTTACATGTAGAGAGAAAATGTGTGACTTAATGAGGTTAATTAACGATGGGACTTGAAGAAACACCAAATGTTATCAGGGATATCCCTAAACTTCCTGACTATGTCGGTGTTACCAACTTTCATAGGAGTGCATAACCAAATCATTTTGTACATTGCATGCTTAAATTGCATTGCAAATATACATTTAAGACCCTATTTTGCAAGTATAACGATACATTGCCACCTTATCTCTAAGCCTAAAATTAACTGGATTAGGGGTGATGTCCACAAAACAGAAAAGCCAAAAGCCATATTCAGCAGGAGCTAAAGAAATGGAAAGAATCTCTGTCTAAAAGCTTTAATGGTGCTGCTAAATTGCTCTGCCGCTGTAACCTTGGTGCCAGGCCAGATGTGAGGAAAAGATTCACATCTGAGAGATGAGAAACATGAACCCAAAGGTTTGTAGTCTCTAAGTATATCAATCGTCCAGCTCCATGCAGAGGCAGTGAACTGACATATATGAGCACACCGACAGCAACACACATGACCGTGGGTACACCAACACGTATAAGCTTATTCATGCCCGTACAGGTCCTCTCAAAGGAAAATGAAATATGGATGATAAATAATAAATAGGAGTGGAGAAGAAGTACTTAATGTTTTATGAATCTGGGACATCATCTCACAGTCAAGCTGCAGGGTTTTGCCTCTTACTGCACTGACACATGCAGAAATAAAAGAAACACAGAAAGGAAGCGAGAGAAATATAAAAGAAAATCACATCATAATCAGAACATCATTCAGGGAGAGAGTCTCCACAGACAAGACGGATCCTATGAAACCAGAAGAACATGCTCATCATACACAACAGAGAGAGATCACACACTTAGATGCCAAGCCAAGAGGACAGAGCAGAGGCAGTGCACTGTGGTCTGAATAGACCTTAAATATTTGCAGCTGTTTCGCCCAGAAACTTCCCCTTTGAACATCTGGAGACCTAATGTTAATCAAAGCTAATCAGCATGCAATTAAGACTGAACCTAATATCAGTGCCAACACACTGTACCATGGGTGATTGCTTTATAGACTGTCAGTAAGTACAGAATTGATGAGAGTGATACAGTGTCACATTTCAGCTTGAAGGACAATGTCACAGGCAGTGATACCCTCTATGATGTGCATGCACACACTTCCTAAGGGAAGATACAGCAATAGGAGTCAGCTGTGTTCTGGTGTGCATACTCTGCTCACCTTGTATGAGAATGCGCACATCCCGACTGCGGAGGTTGATGTCATTGGCAACCTCACACCTGTAAACTCCAGAGTCATTTCGCTGGAGGGGACGCAGGAAGAGCAAAGTGCTGTTCATTATTTCAACCCCTTTTGGCATTTCACTGTCCAATCTGTGGTACACAAGAGACAAAACCATTTAGACACACAAAGACACACCTACAACAAATATCTGGAAGGTTTTAAAGAAAATACAACATTACTCTTCAGTTGTCGATCTTCTCTTTAACCTTCAGTAGCCAGTAAAAGCTCAGAAGAGAAAGGGAAAATGTCATACACAGATATACACACCTGATCCATCTGAAGTGATGAGCTGGTGGGTTTGCGTTGGCTTTGCAAGTCATTTGAACATTTTCCCGACCCACATACCAATCTCCATCATAGCCCACAACCGAAATATCAGGAGCAACTAAAGATAGAAAACAAAAATAAATAATGAGAAATCATTTCAACCTAACCAGAGACCTAACAAACAACCTTAGTAAACTGTTCAACTGCACACACTGAATTTTTATACTTTAAAAATAGTTCTGCTGTGATATAGTACGGATACTTGTTTGGGGTTTGCTCAGCCATTTATATCCTCTGTTAGCTGCCATGTGTTCATAGAAAGCTACTTTACTACAGAATGCAGACTATGCTTGGAACGTTTGTTGAGCCATCTTTCACAAACAGTAAGTCAGACCAAAGTAAATGCATTCTGTCAACCAAAAAAAGATTTTCAAGGAAGTCATTTTACCCCTCTCAGTCTATTTGTAGCTCATACAGAGACCCATTATGTGCCCCACAAAGTACAGGTATGTACTCCTCTATCTATCTATGGGGGCTTACTGACAGAAAACATTTTCACTGTTGTTGTTTAGGGGCACACGAACATGTGCTTACACAGAAAAGCCTTCAGACTTTGAAAAAAAAAAAAATCAGAAATCAAGAACAGTCTTTCTTAAACCATAATTAACACCTGTAAGGAGCCTGTGTGGCTTCTTTGTTCTTGATTTCATCTCTGTTAATTCAGCTGTTTTGAAAGTGAAATATTGTTGACGTGCTTCAAATAAATCAAATGTCAACACTGACAAGGCCAAGGATTATCAATTGTCTGTTGTTGGAAACCAAATACCTTTGCTTTTAACACTTCTTCCTGTTCTTTCTGGTAAATACAATGTTTAAATGTTTAAGTAAAAGAAAAGAAAGGGAGCAAAGAAATAACTGCTGTATTTGTTCTCATTAAATGACAACTAGGCTTGGACCTCAATCCACTCCATTTTAGACTGTAGACTGTACAGCACTCTATAATCTACTCATTTTATGCCTGCATGCTTATTTTAAAAACTGACCTTTTCCAAAAATGTTATTACAAGTGCTTATTTCACTGATGTGTCAACTGAAAGCCTTACTGCAGGAAAGAATCAATATTGATCAACATATTCACTATAAGTCTCTCTTTCAGCTGTTAATATCTTGCCCCACATAGCCACTTATAAAAGGCACCCACACTGCACATTGAGCTGGTAAGGGATCCTGAAGTCGCCCTGCAGAGCTGGGTGGCGGACCACACAGGTGAGTGTGTGGCCTTGGACGTGGCGTGTGGGCTGCCAGAGGTAGCGCACTTGTGTGCTGGTTGTGCCGTTGACTTCGTCAAATAGCTGCACTTCTGACTGCCCAAAAAGGTTGGACTCCCAGGACACCTCAGCAGGCGGCCGGGCCCGCTCAGCAATACAGATGGCTACCACAGTTTCGTTGCCACCATCGATCAGGGCAGTTGAACCTGCAGACACGTAGACCTTTGGCTCCACTGTGAGAGCGAGAAAACATATGGAGGGAAAAATGCTTTAGAATTTAAAGACGTTTGAGTTTTTTTTTTTTTTTTTTATTAAATAAAAAATAAAAAATCAATAACTCCATTTTCTTCACCTCTGTCATTCCACTAGAACCGACTCCAACCCATCATTAGCATTAGCCCCTGTGATCAGACTGAGTGAGTACACACATACATGCAAAGGGTAGTCCCATCAGCAAATTGAAAACACATGATTGGAACCTGCTATTGCTCTAAAATGATGAACATGCCCTTTAAAAGAAGGAATAGACACAGACTAAATCAATGTTTTCTAATGCTTAAACACTCATTGTTCTCCCTCCAAATACCTGGAAATATCTCTGGATTTTATGCCACTGATCTGAAAATATATTGTTACCAGTACTATGATATTGATTTCAACATAATGTCCAGCCCTAACAATCTGGCAACTAATAGAAATCACTCCCTGATCCAGATCTGTTGGAATCCAGTTACAAGAAAAACGTTATAGTGTCAGTATCCAAAAAAGAAAAAGAAAAATGCCAATCACAATTTCCCAGAGCCAAGATTATGCCTTCAAATGGCTTGTTTTGACCAACCAACAATCAAAGATATTCAATTTACAGTCACGGAAGACATACAGTACATTCACATTTTATCTATATTTTGATAAATATTCAATATTACACAGGTAAATATACATACTTACCAAGCACACTGACAGTGGTGGAAGCTTGATTGTTTCCCAGGGGAAACGTAGCGACCTTGCAGGTATAGATGCCAACATCAGCAAAGCCCACGTTCTCCAGAATGATGGTGGCATCATCAGAGGAGGGTGAGCGAAAATACAAGCGGTGGCCAAACTCCGGAGGGATGGAGATGCCAAACCTTGGGTTGTAGACAGCCACTGTGACAGAGCCTGAAGGTAGACGGCGCTCCCAGGAACTCTGAGTAAGAGTAAGGTTTGCGCCCACCTCCACCCTACACTCCAATGTCACATTCTTCCCCAGCACAGCGCTCACCCTCTGAGGCACCACCACCTGACTGCACCACACACCTGTCAAAAACACATAAAAAAACAGGACTGTAGTCACATGCAATCATGTTCATTTGCAAACGCTTAGGATGATTTGACACCATTATGCAAAACAGTTGGAAATTAAAGCACTTCTACTGCACTTTTGATTATCAAAACATCTCTAAAATGTACTATGGACACTTCTTGTGGAGCATATTCCCTTCAGCCCAATTAACACTGTAGCTGTTCATTTATACACATCCAGAGTTTATCCTTCAATATGAGGAATCCATCCAACCACCTGACAAAAAAAACATAAAACTATTGAATGTTACAAACGGTAGCTATGTAAAGACCATAAAAATTGAAAGTCTAAATAATTGCAAACCTTTTATCAAATACTGAGCAATGAAGGAACACTTTTATCCTTGAAAATGGGGAAAGGCTTTTGAAACCAAAACCAATTCTGTGAACTTATGAAAATAAATAAATTACAACTTGTGTGTATTTTTTTTAACTGAAAGTCGATTGACAGAAAATTTATCTGTTATAGTTTTGATAAGCAATTAATTGTTACAGTTGTTTAATCAAGCAAAAATGGCACACTTTCTGGTTCAAGCCAGGGCTGCAACTAACAATTATTTTCATTACTGATAAATCTACCAATTATTTTCTTGACAAAATGCATTTGATATTCAGTTAACAGTCAGTTTAATGTAATAAAAAAACCCAGCATATTTGAAAATGTTGGACTGGTCGTATTAAAGACATGTAAAGATGTCACTTAGGACTCCTAGAACTTGCAACAGAAATTTTTTTTGGCATTTCATAGACATACAGATTAATTATTTCATTTTCCATTTAAAAATGCCAGATGGGATTATCAGAATGGGCAATCACTGAGTGAAAAATCAAGAGTACCATGACAGCAGCAGTGAGTGAAGTATATTTCTGATCTTGCGTCTGATGTCAGTCTTTAAAAAATATTTCATATCTGTACACATTCAGTAGCATCTGACATCTGTGGGTATCAGCCTAGACTCAGAGCTTGATACCACCACAGAAGGCGTTGGGCTTTATGAACAAATAATGCACAGCTGACTGTGTGACTGACTATTCCATTGATGAATTTGTTTTGTCTCTTAAGCTTTCCTCCTCCTGACCTGAATTCAAGAATCAAAAGCAGGCTGTCTGTATGTCCTTTGTCCAAATATAACCAACCCATACACTCTGTCACCTGCGCTTGTCAGAAATGTGGCAAGTCTTGAAAGCAGGATCTCAGCATCGTGTTGAAGAAAGTCAAAGGGATATGAAGAGAATAGACTGCGACCGGCAGAAAAAAAAAGAGGGGAAGAGATATGCTAACATGAGGATGACATCATCGCTGAGAGAAGAAAAAGAGGGCTGAGTGAGGAGAGGCAAGAGCAAAGTCACATATGGAACACAAGTGAGAGGAAATGTATCACCAGGATTCCGGCAAACAAAAAACAGAGGAATTAAGTTACTGATTTAGAAAAGAAAATATAACACCGCTAGACTGCCAAAGCCTTCAATCAGATCACTAATTGCAACAAGCTGCCAGCAGGAAGACATCATCATAAATCAAAACCTGCTGTGCTGCTTGGCAACTGACTTCAAGTATTCTATTGTTGTTTTGCCAAAAACAGCTCTGTCTCTGGCCAATCACCCTCTAAAAGGCCATGTCCTCAAATATTAAAACTGTAGAAAGAAAATCCCCTACCCCTAAAATATGAAGAACAAAAGCCTGTTTTTAAATATATTTGTTATTTATCTATTTAACTGTACTGCCATTGAAGTGATTTTTTGAACTTATTTTTACTTTTACTTTTTAGTTTTCTCCAGTTTTCATCAATGTTAAGATTCAAAGGTTAATTGCACAGTTAGTTATTACAGCTTCCAGACAATGACAAGAAGAATGATAATAAGAAATCCAGATTAGTGTGACAGCTAAACCAATTACAGTAGAACTCATTTGCCAAATCTGGGAATAAATATGGTAGATTATATTTGAAATATTTATCAATTCACTTGTAAAATTTAATGATTGACAGCAAATTATTTAACATGTTTTATTGTTGGCCCAGATGGGGCTGTAAATAAATATTTAAAATACACGACAAATGTTTAATTGAGGATATTAATCTTGATAGCATATTTTTGGCAGAGTAGTCATCATGAGTCATCGTGTTGCACATAGAGAGAGAGAAAGAGAAGTAGATATCAGTGCAACTGCAGGGACATGTTCGGCTATGGAGGCTGTAATCCTGATTTTATGTGCTATTTAGAACAATGCAGACACAGAGTTTTGTAAATCAGCTAAAAAGTTAACCCATGGCCCATAGATTTACTCTGCATTAAAGGATAGGTTTACATTTCTTTTAGGTCTAGTCAGATGCCCATATGTACCATGAATTTTTCTGCCTGTGATCATTCATTCTTTTCATACTTGCCACTAATACACTTCAAATTTAAGTGATGGGGACAAAATCCACAGCCCTCGTTCTGTGCTAAAATGCAGTCCAAAACTCTAGCTGAAACTTGTATGAGAGTTTAGCAGTCTGAGTTAGACAAGTTAAGTGAGTATCCTCCAAATTCTTTTTAGTAGGAAATCTCGACTTTGTTTTGTCATCCCTCAGCACAAAAGAAACATAAAGAGGGAATACTGTACTAAAAACACTAACTTTGATTTGACTAACTCAGACTGCTGAAGCCTTTTATTGGCTTCAAATAAACTTTGTGTTACACAGAAGTGTGGATTTTGCCAATATCATTTCTATTAGAAACATGTAAGGAAGGGATCTTTTAATGGCCTGTCTATTCACATTACAGCAAGCAAAAATAAGTTTCAGTGTACACATGGCACTTGACTATTGTTTTAAGACATAAAAAAAATGTGAAAGGATATCCTGTGAATTTGCTTTGAGTTATTGCCTGCATCACAAAATAATAAGGCTTTCACTTAGACATTACTGGAAGTGCCTCATTGCAGTTAAGTTGTTTGCAGAGCGGTAGCAGCTGCTATCTGAGGCAGATTTCCCTGTCAAACCAAACTAAGACAAGACTACACCTTCTGGTGTCTGGACCAATCTGGATCTACTTTAAATGATTAATCCAGAGGTATTCTGTTAACTTACAATATCAACACAATGCAACCAATGATATTATGATGCATATGATGAATAGATTGCACTATAATAGAGGGAAAGGTGATTTTGATGTCAATTCACTGTCAAAATGTTATAGGCGTGTGTATAGTTTTGACAACCAAAAAACAGTCCAAGACTAACAGAATGGGTGGTGAATGAACCACCAGTTGAAGAGCTTCCCTTCCTGATTACTCCCATATCCTAAATTTCACACTACGCATGGCTCACAACTTCCTCCGAGGAGGAGTGAAGCTGTTCTGCATATAAAGGGATACCCCCAAGCTAATGTTTACTATTGGCTCAGTTGGTGGAGTTAATTAGCAAGTCAGCCCCAAACAGTATCCTCCATACAAGGGATAAAGTCAGGTGATCAAATAAGGAGGCAGAGAGCTGAAAGCACTTTAAATAAACTGGTACTAAATTGCACAGTCTGTGCATGTCAGCACAAATGCCCCATTTTTGGAAAATATTTAATGAATAAACACACAGTAAAAGATTCAAACTTTTATACATTGCATACTATTTGCTTAACAAAAATTTTAC
The DNA here is from genome assembly GCF_002814215.2 of Seriola lalandi dorsalis. Lineage (NCBI taxonomy): Eukaryota > Metazoa > Chordata > Actinopteri > Carangiformes > Carangidae > Seriola > Seriola lalandi. Next base: position 1,315,682 of record NW_019524809.1, read on the forward strand.
GTTAATTTAAAATGTGCAAAATGCCACACCTCAATCCAGATGGTAACCACTGTACAATACACTGGGAGTGAGCGTTTTGCTCAAGCAGAATTTACAACTCACTGTATATGTTAGGTACAATGATAAGGGTTGATGGCAAGAATAATAGCACAGTTAACAGTAAAACAGCATTTTCCCTGTACTGTATATGTAATGTTAAAGGTATAGCGACTGTATTAAATTTTTACTGGCGACATGAGGAGGACCTTACATAAGTGTGCCCTCGTTTCTCCAACTCAAAATAAAAAAGTGATGAGAATAAGGGCAAAGTCTATCTGATCTATGCAGCATATCTTGATATAGCAATAACGGCGTTCTCTCTCTTCGTCTTGTGCCTTCAAAGACAAAGAAAAGAAACCGCTGTAAGTTTTTGCTATCCATATATCCTCAAAGAGAAGCAGCTAGTGTAAACACTTTTAGCTTGGTTTGCAAATGCGACACAATGTGTCACATACACACACACACACACACACACACACAGTGTAGAAAACAGATTATAGATATCCTGGCATCAAGGACACATTGCTCCCTGCGGACACTGCTGCTCATTCTCACTTTAGTCAATATTACCTTCACATGCACCACTTATGTGGCAGCAAGTGTATTAATATGTGTGTCTTGCCAGAGGGCAGCATTTCTTGTTAAAAGTGGAAATCAGAACATAGATAGGGATGGTGTTAGGATGGAGGTGGCAAAGCCAGCTGTGCAGAGCCGGACAGGGAGGGATTGAATGGTCATTTGACAGACTGATCTTATCGGGCCTTCATATCAACTTTTTGCACTGAAATCATTCACATACACATTCTGGCTTCTTGTTTCTGATGAGTTGTCAATCAGATAGCATTATTCAGTAGGTACAAACTTAGGCACTGTTAGGTTTCTCACCACTACTGGCGCTGTGGAGCAAAGTTTTGCTGAGTGGATCTATTTTATTTGCCTCTTCTGATCTACTTCATACTGCAAAGACGTACAATCACAAGGTTGATGTAAATATCCAAATGCAATTGACTTAGCAAGTGTTTAATGGTGTTTGTTAATTAATCAATAAGCATAAATATTGTTGGTATTATTATAAAAATAATATGATAATTAAAAAAAAGAGTGCCAAAATAATGGAGAATTAACTTCAAATTCTGCAGATGTGTAAAGTTTTTCAGCCTGTATTAACTAGTTGTTCTTGTTTTAAGGTACGAACAGTTTCTAAATGCTCGTATAGGAGTTGTTCTCATTAACGGCATGACTCCCAAGTCTGCTGGATGTGACAGCAGGCGATTGTTTGCTAACATGTTAGCTAAACCAACTTCACAAACTGGCGATATGTCTCTCTATACTCTCATTCGTTTTGGTGTTTTTCTGCCCCCTCCTGGCCAGAAATATGATCAATGTGGCTTTAATGAAACATACAATGTTTGTTCCCCTTTAAGGCCCATACTTAATTAGCTATAAGAAGACGCAAATCTACTCTACATTCAACAAAGGCACAAGGTCAAACCCCTCATTGACATGTACAGCACACTAAAACTGAAGCTAGTGAAATGGACACCTGTCTTTCCTCCTTAACTTGAACTCTCTGAAGAAGGTAAATAGTCTGTTAATGGGGTGGACTTTAGGATCCTGGTAATAGCATGACATAATGAAAGGATATGCACTAAATTAATAATGTGGTACAGGGTCTCTGGATCATTTTACTTGTGTCTCAAGTCAAGTCTTAAATCAAAGAGTTAGGGATTTCTCTATGAGTTCCATCCAAGTATAGTAGCCCAGAAATTTTCCTCTGTGCACACTGTCCAGCTCTAGGAGCACTAGTCTACTGCTGAGAAGAGGCTTAAGTGCATGGGAGCCGTTCTACAACATAAAACAGTGGCATCATCAGTTTTTGATGAAAGGTTTGCAATTATTTAGTCTTTCACTTTTTAAGGTCTCAACATAGCTGCTAATGTTTGTAACATTCAATGGTTTGAACTGCCCCCCCCCCACCACACACACACTCATCCTACATATAGATGTAAATAAAAATATAAATATACCTTTATAAAGATATGAAGATAAAACATTTTGAGAGAATAGCACTGCAACAAATATTCAATTTGTCAAATTTACTAAAAATGTAATTGTGAGACAAAAGTTAACTCTAACCTGTATGGAATTTTGGATGCAGTTTGTGATGGTGTTGCATTGAACTGCATTATACAGAGAGATGCTCAGTCAGCATATTAGGGGGGATCCTTTCTTATCTACAGATATGGTGAGAGAAAAAGTGTGGGAGAGAAACAGATCTTCAGGCCTGATTCACTCATGACTCAGCTAGGGTTGAGCATGGCTGCAAAGGCGGAACACTAAACTACTGATTATCCTTGGGAACAGCAAACTTTAAATTTGGTGAATTTTCACAAAAAATTTATTTTGGTATCATGAGTCACACTTGATAAAAGCTTGTCATTACACATATATTCCAAGAGTGATTTATCAGAATTTTTCACTCACCCATGCATTGCTTGAAAGTAAAGCTACACTGTAGTTTACTTGTTTTTTGAATTTTTTGTGGTTAATACAGCAGGACTACAGCATTGGCCACCAGGTCAGTGAAGAGTTTTTCAGGGAGGAGTTAGTAATTGCCCACCCCTTAATTAAACCATAATGAGCTGGGGCTCCTCTGCAGGCACATGGTAACTGACCCTCATCCCGACCTAGGAGGGGCTGACACTTAGCATTGTCGTCTCTGACACAAATGTAAGTTCCCCAACAGTTTTACAAAAATGTTACTTTAACTGAAAATGTTTCTGGAGCTAATATGGCTGCCACTGAATCTGCAATGACCCAAGTGTAGGTTGAGTATATTTATAACTGAGTATCATTGCCTGTGCTCCTCAGCGGTTTCTATGGCAGCCTCGTCGCACCATCATCCGCGGCGGTGGCGCTGGCTAGCTACCTCTGTTGAAGTGAACTTGTAACCAAGTTTCCTTCAGTCTTGAAATGACACCTGCTAAACTTGCTAGACTTGAAACTTCAAATAATTCCCAGTCAAATCACGCAGTGGTCGCCAGTTTTCACTGGGATTTCTGCACGATGCGCGAGGCAGTCGGCTCCCTCTCAAAACTTCTGTGTGGCGTTAGTAGAACAAATAAAACTACCATACAAAATTTAGGGCTCACCTGTAATACTGCACAAAAGGTGTAATAGCGCGACCTTGCTCTGCTGCCCGAGGTAGCTCCGGTAAGAAGACGGTAACATTATGAAAAGCAGTGTAGCCTGCTGCTACAGAATCCAGGCGTAGGCTGCATGCCAGTTTAACGGTATGTGCGGAACAGAGGAACCTCCTCAGCAACAACTCCGAACTGCATGTGGACTGTACCATCTACGCGACACGAAGCGGGGAGGCCAGGAGCTCACCTGACAATAGGAGTGAACGATCATTTGTCGAGGTCTTACAGCAGCATCCCCCTGGAGGAAGGATCCATTAGTACACACATTACGTCATCTCTGTTGACAACCCGACATATATTGATTCATCTAATCACTTTATTCTTCGCTGTCTTTGACGGATAGTTACTGAAAGCACATTTATCCATATCTTTGTCAGAGAGAGTGTGTATCCGGTGCATGTTGTTTTCTTTTTATGTCAGTCAATCAGCAGGATATTCTGGAATTATTGAACATAATATATTTAAATAAAATGTGGTTGAAAGTTAGGTCAGTTAATCAAGGAGAACGGATCCATCTGGGTACAAACGAGGCCGCCATGTGAACATTTAAGAAAAAGCGTTTTCTCTATCAACAGAACTTTGAAGGGTGGAAACAATTTTGGTCCAACTATAGGCGGTCCAATCCATAGACTACCATGTGGGCAAAAAAATGTGTACAACTAATCCAAAGTTCTTATAATTTGGTACAGAACACACGACTGATCCTGTAAAAAAACAAAAAAAAAAAACAGAAGCATGCCTTATTTGAAAAAATGCCATAATTCTTGCATCATGTAACTGCAACCACATTTAGATAAAATGCACATTTATCGACAATTCTCCAAACTATATATATTGGTGAAATGTCATGCAGAAATGCTGCTTGGACACTTAATTTGAACTGAGCCATTGCTACTGTTATTAGCCTACTCCCACCAAGACAAGTCAAAATGTCTGCAGTAAAAAAGGTCTTGATCCTGGTGGGGTCCCTTGACAATCATGACATTTAAAGCCCTGTGTATAATAATGTGTCAGTTGTATTCAGTAGTTTATGTTGATGGTATTTCAAATCTAGGATGGTATCACAAAATCGTGTCCTTTGAATTTCCAAAAATTGTAATATGTTTTAATTTTTCTCACTGGACTTTCACTTGAATTGCTGATGGCTATCAAACACTGATGTTTTGAAGTGACACATCAACGTTATTGAGAATTGAAACGTTTTCTCTTGGAGGTTCATTATAGCTCCATGGGTCTGTCATACACAGACATATGTTGGTCAAAAAGTTAATCTCTGTGAGGTAAACATGGCGGGATGGGGTGGGGGTTGAAGGGCAGCATCCCCTTCTGCTGACATAAAGCTAACAAGGTCAGTGCTTTAATTTGAGTCTCTGTGCTGTCCTCTGAAGAGCCATGAGGGATACAATTACTTCCCATCATCCCATTCATTTGCAACTCAACAGTGCAGAAGTTTGTGTACGCGAGCATATCAGCATGTATTTTTCCTTTTAAATCTGTCTTGAAGTGGGTAAAATGAGTGCATCAAATATTCCCATTGTTCTTAAGTTCAGTTATAGCATGGAGCCTGGGGTGTAATGCATCAACTTGAAAGCTATATGTTGCTGTGACAAAGAATGTGTGATGAGGGAGAGAGAAGAGTAAACTTAAAGACTGTATAATTCAATACAGGGTCTTTTTCTAAAATCACAGCCATATTAAAATTTGTACCTAAAGTTTCCCTCAGTAGACTGTTCCATTATTCCACTTTTTTTTCCTTTTTTGCTCTTTGTTTCATATTTCTCTTTCCCTTCATCGGCACCTTTTCTTGTAATTTGACCTCCGTTTCTTTCTAATCTCTTACAAATATTTCTTGAACTTGCCAAATCAATAAACACAGTCAAATGTATTGCAACCACTGGGGGATTAAGCTAATGCATTTAGATGGACAAAATAAAAGAAACACAGCAGATGTTCTTTCATCTGTTTCTTCGGCTGTGGTGTAATTGTACATTTATTCCAAAAGGACATGATACACATTGCTTAAACATGTTATTAGAAAAAGTCTTTGGGCTTTTCCCTCAGATCACATCTCAGTTAATTAGGAAACACGGAGATCAACTGTGTCATTTGGTCAGAAATAATTCTCTGTTCTGGATGCACTCCTTGTGAACACAGTACCCTATATAGAAACACCACAAGGTGGAAAGAGTGATACATAACCAGTGTGACCAAAACTAAAACTGATGCTGTGTTCATGAAACTAGCCATTATCAAACCAAAACCACACAATCCCTTTTCTTGGGTGAGGACGTGAAAGCCGCTCTCTGTCGCCAGGTACTTTCTCTGGAATGTTTTTCAACCCTTCAAGTGCTCTTTCGTGAAGGCCAGAGAGATATTGAGAGGGCTTCAGGATTGTGGCGGAGTAAAGATCGGTTAAATTAGTCCACCTCCCGCTCAGACGCTTCTTTTATTCTGTGGGTCTGCACGTCCCTCCGTGTTTACCCACATAAATTGGACTCTCTCTGTGCTCTGTCTCTATCCTTTCTCCAACACAAGTGCTCATCTGGATTGTTAGAAAAGGAGGGGACAGGAATTTTATCAATAATATTATCAGCTCCTGCTAACATCTCTGTTTTTCATAAGGTCAAAGAAGTCTGTTCATGTGGGGTATCAGCCACTTACATACTACAGAGTAAAATGAAAATACTGCAGTTGGAGCCACAGTGTGTACTGTAGCTGTATTTACAAAGCAAAGGTGACATCTGCTGGCTAAAAGGATGAACTCTTTCCATGCAGATTTAGACTTTACCTGATACATTTTACATATTTTAAAATGTGTCTCTGAACATCTTAACATCACCCTCATGTCAGTGTCACCATTGGCTATAACCTCATGATGAATGATAAGCCCATCAGTATGAAACAGGTTACATATTAAATGTTTACAATATATAAGGATATTGAATTCCTGAGGGATTTGAATCAGCTAAACATTATGAGACAAACACTTTAAAAACAGTGACTTATCTTATTTCACATCATCTGGTCTACTCCACTGATATTTGTTATTTGAAAATATATACTTGATAGATATAAAAATCTTCAATTGCTTCTCCTGAAACTTCACCATCTGGTGGTCTTTTGAAGGAACTGTGAAACCAATATTTAATACTTTAATTTTATACTCTTTATATTAAATGTTCTGTGTGTAAATCTGTTTTGGCAAATTAGTGCCGTAGTGTCTTGTCATTACAGAATGTGTTGCTCTTAATTATCACAACAACAGAGGGATAATAGAAATAATTCGCTAAAGTAGGATACTGTTATCTATTTTGTTTTATGACAACTGATAACAACATGTTACATAGTGTTCGTTGTTTCCTACATAGATACTGAATGCATGACTTTGAATACAGATATGTACCGTATCTACTCTTCACAGAGTTTTCATGATTTTTCATTATTCACCTTGAAAACACACAAAAAAATCAAAATTCTGTCATTAAAGTTTTATTACAGAAGCAAAGAGATATTATTATTATTATTATTGATAATAAAGTTAGATAGGACTTTTACAAAATAGCAGTTACAAAATGTTTTACAATTAATGATAAAAATGCATAAAACTCAACAATGAAATAATAATAGTAATAAAAAAACAATATAGTAAACATTACTTTTTACATTTACTTCTAAAGTTGAAACATTAATAAACCTCCTCTGTCAGTTAAAGATTTCTGAAATTTTTATTACAAACTGTTTGTTGTAAGATGCTGAAAGTTATGAGAAACATATTTTTGTGTTTATTTTCCTTAGAGCTATCACTGATATTACTTAACAAACAAGACCATACATCAATAAGACCAAGTAATTGCATGTATAAAAAAAAGAAAGAAATTGTGGCTTAAAACAACCCTTTAGTAAACCATACACTTCCAAAACCATATTCAATGGCTCTGGCTCATTACATGATTTGACTCCTTATTACAAAAAACATAAATATGTTTATAATTATCATAAATTGTACAAATAAATGATGGAGAATGATTATGATTTTGTGAAACTGTCAAGATATTTGACACAAAATTTTTATAATTTCGGTGGATTATCAACATATGCTTAATAATTGTCTTTTATTTACACAACACAGAGTTCACCAAAAAAGCTGTATTAAGGGTGAACCTTGTATACAATATGTAATTTTGTACACAAATGAGAAGACGTGATTGAAAAGCTGCTGCACTTCTCAAATCAGTAAAATCTGGGTCAATCCTTCATCACAATGATACATATGAGGGATGATTTAAGACATTATTTCTCAGAATTCATAACTCTATATTGTTGTGACTAAATGTGCTAATCAATAATCAGTATCATCTGCGATCATCTGAAAGAAACAGACAAAAAATAGTAATGATTTAAAACATTTAAAATTTTTACCACAATCTGATTTGTCTTACACTTGGTCATGTATTAAATGACACAAATAATGAAAGTTGCTGACTGCAAATATAAATTTGCATTTCTACTGAACATGAATGTGCAAGAAACAAAATAACACAATGACTTTATCTGAAATTAAGTCATAGTAACTGGCCTCACAGTGGTTCTGAAGCCAAAGGTAAAATAGTACTTGAAGACGTGTCTGAAGGTGTGATCTCTGAGGCCATATATGAGTGGGCTCAAACACTTAGGGAAAATGATGAGACTTAAAAAGAGGGCATACTGAATATGAATGGCCATGGCAGGATTTATGTTCCACATACCATATGTGTTAATCATATTAAACATAGTAGAAGTGAGACACATGCACAACTGAAACAGATGCAACAGCACTGTCCTGTGGGCCTTACTGGCATTACGGATATGAGAAGAGGCTGACTTCACAGTAATCATGATAGCAATGTATGTATATATGATTATCATGCTCACCAATAGAAAATGCATAATGGTGAAGGCCCTGTTTAAAGTTGTATAAATCTGGAGGCGGAAGATATTGTTCCTGGTGCAGAACCTTGACACAGTGAAGCTTGTTTTCTCGATACTGACAAACAAGAAAAGCTGGGTGAACGATTCTAAAGAGGCCACCGTCCACATAACAGCGATGGCCATGCCTGTCGTCCTAGTAGTGGTAATATCAGCACGCCTCAGTGGAAAACAAATGGCAACATACCTCTCCAAAGACATGACAGCGAGGTTAAGAGGTGACATTTTAACAGTGATGGCTGCAAGCATTGTGACAATAATACAAACATAACTGATCATTCTGACCATGGTCACAGCAAAGATGTACAGCAACATGGTGACTAGAAGCTGCAGAGAGTCAGTGAAGAGCAAATGACCAAACAGGATGTAGCGAGAGGACTCCAGTAAGAGAGGCTTTCTCAGCAGGGCAAACAGCATGACTCCATTTACATACAGGAAGAATAGACATGGCAGCATAGACAGCAAAGCTTTGACAGGAGTCTGGTATGACACCGTCTGGGTTACCTCTCTTGTGTCATTCATGATCACAGCTTCATGCAGTGTCTGTAAAGGCATAGCATCCACAAACACATCAGACAGACCTTAATCAACATTATGAACAGTCCTGAATGGTGAAGCTTGTTTAGGATTATTAATTGAAGAAATATCCTAAGTTGGCACAATGGCCTGAATCAAAGCCACAATATTCAGGAGTTAAAAATACTAAGAAATAGTAACATACAACAATGAGTATCAGTATCACAATAAACTAACTACTTCAGTACTATATCAAATATATGAAGTAAAAGGCATAATAAATACATTTACTGTTTGTTTGAGACATATTACTTACATGCCACCGGTTTGGTCTGACTCCAGTTGACAATGAATCTTGGTGGACAAATCTGAGAAGTGAATCAGGCTGCAGCTGATCATTTACTTTTTATAAGTAATCTTGACATCATCATATGAGTCAGTTTAACAACCAGTCAAAGCTCTGCATTGGTTATTCTCTCTTTGAAGGAGTAGCCTACGAATTTGAGAAGTTCTGTGTTAAAGCAGAGAATGTTTACTGTAAATAGTTTATGATATAAAAAGGGTCTGAGAAGATGGGGGTACAGTACTTAATGACAGGCAGATGTTAGACAAAGGTATTCATTGTTTTAGTCATCAGAGCTACCTGAGAAGCTTAGAGCCTGTCACTATAGTAAACAATAAATTAAATGTAGTTGTGAACTAATTTGTGTGGCCCATTTATCCTACCTTTAGTCGTTGTGTATGCCACATTCACAAGAAGAGGCCATTGTGATATTCTCCACTAAGTAGATGTTTTTCCTCACATGGCACTGATATGCAGAAAACATACGCTAATGCTTCTAAAGTAAGCATGTAAACCTGCAAACACACAGTTTGCAGTTTAGCATGGGTATAGTTGGCTGTGCTAACATTTAGCATGTTAGTGTAACACACTCAAAGTAGAGCTGAGGCTGACAGGAGTTTTCTCATTAGGTATGCTGTCATAAACTCAAGTACTGGGCAAATTCAGTTCAGTTTTTAAGCTGTTGGTAGAGCTAGATGAAGCCTCACCAGCGTTATATAGTTTCATCCTCTGGAGACCCTGAATGTATGTGTCAAATTTCATGTAATCCACGCTGTTGAGATACAGTATTTCACTAATATGTTTGACAGTGATGGTCATTGTTCTAGTAAAATGGCAGCTGTACCTGAGACAACTTGTGCAGACAAACCCATATCTTTTTTCTCCTTCATTCTGACTGTTAGGTATTTCAGCACCACAGCACCTTGGACAGCTCCTACATGTTCATGAGAATGGAGGTGTGTGATTAACAGTGATTGACAAGTAAAAAAAAAAGATAGGTTTGTCATTATTTCCTCCAAGAAAAATAATTTAAAAACAATTCAATGTAAGTAAGTGCTACTGTGGTGTTGCTACTATCTTGTCCACTAAATCCTGTATTTCTCAGCTTCAAGTTCATCTAGTGTTCGTCAGGGTTGGTTGAAAATGTGTATAAACCACAGAATATTGTTCATTCATTATGTTAACTGGTCGAGACTACCCTGGACCAATACCATGTATCAAGGACCTCATCCTGAACTACTAGGGGAACTTCAAGCTCATCAAGCTGAGCGCAGGCACTCTTTATCCAAGTCTGGCATTTGGCAGTCTCCAGTGGGGCCTTTATGGATGACCTTGCTGTCACTATTTCATCAATGCCTGGTGGTAGGTGGATTTTCCTGGACCTGTAAAAGCTCACCTCCTTGGTAGAGATGAGTTTCAAACCTGGCAAATCTATGGCCATGGTGTTGAAGAGGGGAATAGTTGTGGACAAGTTTCATTTCTTATTGGAGGCTGGAAGGCTTGCTGTGAGCTTATTGAAGTGGGGTATAGAGGCTAAGGTCTGCACTCTATTTGTCATCACTGGGGCTGTAGAAACTAAAGCCATCAAGTCCACCATGTAGGCTGCAAAGAGGGCCTCTTCATGGCTTTGGTTCAGGAGCAGTGGTCCATGGACCAATACTGCTGGGACACAAGCCAGGGTCTGATTAAACTCGAGCAAGGGCGTATGATGCTGAAAGACCCAAAAGACCTTATGGCCTATGGAAACATCACTGAGAATGTGCCCCAGTGCATCCTGGGGTGTAACTTTGAATGATAATTAGGCCCAAAATGACGTAACCAAAAAAACCTCTGTCCCTGTTCAGAACTGTTCACATATCACAAAATGATCTCAGCAGCGTTAACTCTTTGGAGGACAGTCATTACAGATGATTAATAATTCAAATGTTTATATTTTGTAGCATACTGTATTTCTGAGCTGATCCATGGAGGGACAATTAACACCTGCATATCATTCCCTAGAGTTCACCAGGAACATGATGAAAAACATGTCACATATGTCATAAAGTAGAAAACTGTGACTTTTTCCACTTCTTTTTCTGCTGGATCCTGTTTTGTTAACCAACTGCAGGAGACCATGTCTTGTTTCCCTTCTTTAGGATGCTCTGAAGCACAAATTTTTAAAAGAAATGCTTAATACATCTTACCACTGTTGTTTCAAAGTTGTGTATGAAGCTACAATTCTGAAAAAATAGATGATGTATACAGTATATTAATATTGACGCACTCACTTTAAATATAATATTAAATCAAGGAGAGCATTACATTTTCAGAAATAAAAAATATATGTATAGAATATATGTATTGTAAAGAAAAGTAAAATCAAATCCCGGTGTTTAAAAATAAGGCCAAGCTGAAAGGCAATGTATCTGCATATCAAATCTAACATAATAGTAATAATGATGGTACGAACGATGCTTGTTATATTTTCTTTAATTTTTTGTTAAATTCTACAATGATGTTGATGACTCTCCATCAGGCCACTGATATTTGTTTAAAATCATGTACTGGATGAAAAAATCTTTAAAGGATTCTTATAGAAAATTTAATTACACTGAAACTTTACTACATGGTAAGGTCTTTTAAAATAAATTCTCTGTACTAAATATGGAATTGTATATTTTTTTATTCTTTATATACTGTGTGTGCATGTAAATCTGTTTTGGTCAATTAGTGCCGTATTGTCTTGTCATTACAGAATCTGTTTGTGATAATATCAAAACTGGAGAGATTATATTAATTATACACTAAAATAGGAAACTGTGTTTATTTTCCTTAATGACAACTGACAACATGCTATATAGTGCTCTTCATAAAATTCCCTATTTAATACATGACTTCACATACATAGTGAATGTACCCTAGATCTAGTTTTGACTGAATTTTCTGGATTTTTCATTATTCACCTTGAAAACACAAAAAGCCAAAATTCTTATACACTGACACTTTTACAGTAGTTAAAACTACAGGTTAAAACTTGGAAAAATAATAAAAAAAATAATTCAGTGTTAGTATTCAAAACTACATGAACTTCAGGTCAGTCACCTCTGAGAAAACAACTCAGACTAGCACTATCCCTGGCTTGCAACCCTGGGTCACCTGAATGGGGTGTATGATGTTGAAAGACTCGAAATACCCAATGACATATGGAAACATCACAGAGTAAGGCCAAAATGATGCAAACAAAAAAACCTCTGTCCCTGTTCAGAACTCAACATGTCAGCATTGTTTATAGACTCATATCAGAGAATGATCACAGCAGTGTCAGCTGTTTGGGGGACAGTCATTACGGTTAGATAATCTAAATGTTCATATTGCACATCAATGCAACATATTTCTGAGTGTGCTCAGAGTGCTGCTGATGCTCTGAATAAAGACCCTTTAAAAGAAAAGCTTAATCCATTTTACTAATGTTGTTTCAAAGTTGTGCATGAAGCTACAATTCTGAAAAAATACAGTATGTAAAATATTTCACATGCAAAAATACATAAGATTTTCATCAGTTGACATGAGAAGTGAAATAAGGAGGAAAGTCGGGTTTACATCAACATCATCATTATCATTATAAAAATTCCTCTTTTTATGAAGAACAGAACAGAAAAGTAATTTTCTCCACCAGTTTGACCAAACTGAATTTTAGTACAATCTTTACTTTGCTAATACAAATTTTACAAATAGCTGCAATATGAATGAGAATGGAACATTTTCAGTAATGAAATAAAGCCCCAATATCATAAATTGGGATAAGAAAAAAAAAATGTATTCATAAGTGTGTTGCCAACATTTTTTTAGCAAAAACGTCTAAACAAGTATCAGTATCTAACAGTGGAGGGAAGAGTAGGGTGGAGTGAATTTAGATAGAGACATTTAGATTAAGAGATGCCTACATTCATAACATCAGTCAAGAGATTTGAAATTGAGTCAAGAAAGCTAAACCTCGATCTAACAATCTGATTCTGACCTTCAAGCCTGAACCATCGATGCAGCACAAAAAGCAGTCACTGTCTATTCATGTGGACAAAACTGTAATAATCTATGGTCACGTCGAGTGAGATCCATGCCTTGAATGTAAGCTAGGCTTCATCTCTTGCTTTGGAAATAAAAGATTTGCTGTCTCAACACATTTTGAAATTTCATTGTGTAACTTGGAGATTCAAAGTGTGTATTATACATTTGTGTCTGGGAAATGTGAATTTCATCATAAGTGTAAAGAGAAACTAGAAAACTAGAATAGACACTCATTTTTGATTTCCTCTTGCATTTGTCACTTGCTATCTTGCTACATGGTGTCATGTTAAGTAAAGTCCCAGATTTAAAATGATCACGATGTCTTTTTGATACACAGAGCAAATATACAAGCACGGGGAACATTTGTATGCTGTATCCATCTTTAATTGTTTGAATTCAAACACATATTAACAATGATGCATTCACTCAAATTATAACATTAAAACAAGGAGAGCATTACAGTTCCAGAAATAATAAAAAAAATATAATATTGTAAAGGAAAAATACAATCAAATCCCAGTGTTTGAAAATAAAAATAAGGCAAAGCTGAAAGGCAAAGTATCTACATAACCAAAGCAATAATAATAATAATAATAATAATAATAATAATAATAATAATAATAATAATAATGGTTGTTATATTTTCATTAATTTTCTGTTTAATTGTACGATGATGTTGATGACTCTTGAAACATTTCTTTCATGGCTGCTGGCTATATTCAAACTGAAAACTGGAGATTAGCTGTAGAAAAACAAAGTAAAGACAATGGATTAAAAGAAGAGAATTTAGACTCTACATCTCCACTATTGCAACTACGACCTAATTTCTTTAGACAAAACAATTTAATTTAATTTATAAATTCCAAAGACCAAAGAATGCAAACTGCAGTTCTATGTTCTGTCCTTTTTACTTTGATTTTGTCCAATATTTCACTGTATTTTATATTAAATACACAAAAAAATATTTCAAATGAGATTTATTAAAATACATAAACTGCTTGAAAATGTAAAAAAAAAATCTTGTTAGATGTGCACATTCTTTGGTAGGAGGTTCACTTACCACAGATATCCTTCCTTAAACTCAGTGAATTTGTGCCGGACCATAAATGTTGCTAGAGCATCTGCTACCTAACAACAGACAACAGAGGACTAGGGTTAAAAAAAATACCAACAAACTGATCTTGATTAAATGGATAAAGAACCATTGAAGCCAATAAAAGAAAAACATAATCTGAACCAAACCATCATATGCTAATACATAAAGCACAGTATATGTTCAGGTAAATACTATTTACTTTTTCAGGTGCATCCTCATGGACAGCATGACCACACTGGGGGAGGACTTGCATCTGAAATTTCCCTGTGGACAAACAGTAAGATCATGGATATGATTGAAGTTTGTGTGCTGTATTCTACAGTGTATGACGTAACATGAATGAAAACTGGAACCTCAGGATAAAATCTCCATGGGTCCCTCTTTACCTTGCATCTGTCCAATAGTAAGATCTTTGTCAAGCCTGTCGACTCCTGTACAATGGAACACGTCAGGAGTGAAATTGTGCAGTCAGTGGCAACATAACAACTTTACTGTATTCATCAAGACAAGTGGGACTGCCCTGAACTTCCATCAAGACATCCAATGAAAATTAGTTTTATGTATGAAGTACCAAATAATAATCTAAGTGAGAGATCTAACCTGCAAGCAGAAGCAGTTTTGGCACAGGGCAGGTGAGAAAGAGAGCAGACAGGCCTCTGAACCAGCCATCCCAGTACTTTTCTGTCTTTGACAGCTGCACTCGCCAGGTGAAGATACTTTCCTTTGTCATCTGTATTGGGAAATTCAACCTTATTAGGTACTTTTCAACCTCAATCCACCACACAGACATATATGTTACACATGTCAAATATAGGGTCAGAGAGAGAGAGAACAGAACCTCTTGATCATCTTCCTTCATTCTTTTCTTGTTGGATTCTTCTTCCACTTCTTCATCCTCTTCCTCTTCTATTATACCTTCACCAATGCTATTAGAGACACCTGGGCTGCTGGTGGATTCCTCACATCTGTGGATGTCAGAGTAGTGGTGAATAAAACTTGCAAACCCATGCAGCACCTAATGTGGAAATGAGAAAGAGCAAACATACTTTTTCACTTGGCCTCCCATTGAGACCCGTGCTGACTCTATGTTTCGGATCTGGCCACTCTTCACACTGACAGCAAAGGAAAAGAACAATTTTAGGCACAAGAAGCAGTACTGCTAAAAAGGATAATACTCTAAAAGAAATTTTACTTAAGTAGAAGTAAAATTACTAATGTATTCAGATAAAAGTAGTAAGTCAGTTAAAATGTGTCCATATATATTATATAATGTGTCCACAGACTTTATTTTGCAATATTAAGCTACAACAATCAAAAGGTGCCACGTCTTGTAGAATTAACAGCAGAATAAAGCAGCAGCAACGTAAGTCACAGCTGAAGGCTCCACCGTCAGTATTTTAACATTTGGCCAGACCCAGAATGCACTTGTTGGTTGCAACATGGTAGGTTTGTTTGATTGACCACTTGCTGTGGTTGCTGGGCTAGTGCATCTTCTCTGCTGCAGCTGCTGATTAGTCCCTTTTCATTTGTTGCATTTTCACATGTTAAACATAACTTCATCATGTGCCTGGTTTTTACTCTGTAATGATTTCAGCACTATACCGTATGTAGCAAGTTAAAACCCTTGATTTAAAAAATAATAATACTTAAGTACAAATTAAATCACAGGTTTTTAAAAATACTCCAAAAAGTAGAAGTATACAAAAAAAAACAACTATGTTACACTAATGAGAGTAAATGTAACTCGTTACTTCCACCCCTGGAAGCAGACCAAGCTTAAGCTTGATCCAAATTAAGAACGGAGGCTCTTCAAAGTAAAGCCAGGGTTTCTGCCAGTGTATTGTGAGCCTGACCTGCGACCCATTGGGCCTACAACTAGAAACCCTAAAAGCTGTTCCAGTGAAAACAAAATACAAATTCTTTCAGTGAGGCTCTTATTGGTTATAGTAGATAATGTTTGACAGTTTGCTAACATTCATGAAATAGCAGAAGAATATAATTTGATCTGATCATACTCATCAAACGGTTTCAGGTTTACCTCCATTCAATGGCATTCTCCAGAGATTTAAACGTCTTTGGTCGACTTCTGAGGAAATTCTGCATACTGTTCAAAGCATCCATTGCTGTACCTGAATGCAAGTAACAAATACATTAGTGGTCAATATAACGAATAATTCTGTACTGAGCTCATTAATTAGATTTTATTTCATTATGAATATTTATCGTATAAATTTACTGCTAATTTAAAGTAGTAGTAAAAATCAACATGCTATTTGGTTCTACTAAGCACCATAAAGTGATAAATATCTATCTATGATGTTCCTATTTGAGAAAGTACAAGCACTTACCTTCTACAACGTCAATAACACAGAGGCCGAGCAGGGATGGTATATGATTGGCAGTGGCTGTGTGAACTGCGATGGCCCCACCCATGCTATGTCCAATAATCATGATCGGAGGAGGGTTCTCTCCATAGAGCACCTCCACCATTTTGCCAATGTCCCTTTTGAAAGAAATAAACAAGGATAGCCTGTTAATGTTGCTACATTTCTATCGTATGCATCAGTGAGTCTGAAGATAAAATCTGAAACAACAAAACTAATTATTAAACCATGAAAGGAGAATCATGTGACATATAATCATTTTTCTTTTAAAGCATAAAAGGGACAGTCAAACTCCCAAATATAAACCACAGGAACCCACCAAAAGTTGGACCAAACTGACGCCTGACTACATACTCCTTTAACTACTTTTTGTTCTCCAAGCTTGCAGGATTATTACACTCTCTGGTTTCCCAAATTTTTTTGTGATGCAAAGTTTAGAGTGTGAATGGGTCACACACAGTGCCTGCACACACAACTTACTTGGCCATTGTATCTGCAGAGAGATCCTCAGGATTTTTCACTTTGGTGTCACCTGCAGATGAAGACAGAGGAGCAAATGTCACCTAAGCTGTTAAAAACTCAAAAGTTAAAAATTAAAAAAAAGTGACTTTAATCACTCTACATCATTGCAGTATTAGAGAAAAACTAGAGTGAGTGTTGAGGATATCACATTATGACATAATGCGAATAATAAGCCAAATGTATTAGAATGGTTATCATGGATTTCCCTTTTTGAAAACACTGCAATTAATTTGCAAGTGATGTCTATGTTTTTGCAAATCATTATTAAAAGAGGATTGATAATACTATCGGACCAAAGTGACAAAACTATATCAAGATCTCCATTTCCCAAACTGTGAATATAAAGTTACTAATAGTTTGTCCTGCGACTCTCTATATTTACCATGAGCTCGAAGGTCCATAGCCACCACCCTGCAGTCGATCCTGCTGCATATGACAGCCTACAAAGAAAAACATTCACATCAAACATTGCGCAGCAAAAATGCAGCTTCATGAATATTCCACACTGTATTGGTCTCTGTTTTATCAGAGTAAAGAGGTTACAGAGCCTCTGTAATTGTTATTATGCTCACAGTGAACACTGCCCAGGAAAGTGCAGAGTGGCCTCCTCCATGGAGCAGGAGCAGCACAGGACCATGTGAACCACTGCAGTAAATTCTGAATATGTTCAAGGTAGTCAAGGAAATATATACCAGGGCTGAGAAAGAGTCACAGTAGATACTGTTTAATGGAGAACAAACATTATCTGTAAAAATCTTTAAATCTTTTATGCTTTATACCTCATTGGAATAAAGAATGAATTGGTCTAGTATGATATGAACACTGCAGGTGCCACACCCAGAATTTCAACAATTCACACTCAATTTTCTGTAAACACATATGAGTACAAATCAAGGATATGTCTTTGCCATTCTCATTTTCCACCTCAACATCTTCCATGGTTTCAAAGTACTGACTCCAGGGCAGGGGGGAGAAATCTCTCTTCCGTCCAGGTCTGTATTAAAAACAAAACAAGCAAAATGTAAACCAATCTCATATTGCAGCAGGATTAATAAAATACATGGTCGTTTCTAATATCTTTTTGGTGGTCAAATTTCACAACTTTAAAGATTGAAAATCGCCTGTACACAGACCACAGATTATGATAAGACAGGGATATTCAAAGGTAATGTAAGCAACAAACTGTGAAATTCAATACAATGTTATACAGCAAGACCAAATCATATGCCACATCTTCACTGACTGTTTCATTCAGTATCATCCCATCTCAAATCATTATGCTTTTACCTCAAATAAAAACACTCAACCCTATACAAGCTGTTTTGTTTTAATGCCCCGGCTGCTGACTATTTAACTGACCGGAAACTAGATCGATAACTTTTTCAAGGGTACTTTTTTAGGGTTTGCGTGTTGGTTTAGTTTCACAAACAGTCCAAAGAGCTTGGATACTGTTTCCACCAAACCCCAAAATATACGATGTGGGAACATCGCTACCAAAAGCACAAACTTATTTATACAACTGCTGTAACACGGTGATGTAAACAAGCAATAACAAGTCCTGACCTTCACTACACAAGCTGTCTAAATGGAAAATGAAGGTGCCTGAAACTCTGCAACAGAATCTCTCAAGGAATAAAATCTGGTTTAGTTATATTGACATTACCATCTTCAGACACTACTTACAGTGTATTGTCATGAATGGACACTGTCCACCCTGACACATCCCAGCTAATAAATAATGCCAGATTGAACTCGTGCCTGACACATTTGTAAGATGCGTATATGCCAAGAAAGGTCATATTATAGAGCATATTATCATCTACCACCGATCATTTAAACTCTGGCAGCAATAGCTAATTTAGCCTAAGCTAACACCATCAGCACAGTTTAAGCTAACTGTAAGGGTACGAGTCCAGTCCCTGTCTTTATAAATAAAGAGTAGCCGGTGTGATGGTGGGTTATATTGAATGTAGCTTTAGGAAGCCGACACAACTGACAGCATGTTATTAAGATGGTCACTCACCCCATTTTCATCTTGGAGCTGGATTGGAAACCACCTGCCATGGGAGGTCTGGAAGCTAACAGGTTCAAATGCAACTGTTTCTCCATATTGTTGAAAGCGGGGTCGGTCTCTGTCAGGGACTGTTAAATGCGACCTTCCCTCTCTTTCACAGCATATGATTTTCCTGTGACACCTGCACCGACGCTAGTCAGGCATAGAACAAATATCAGCTCACGCTAACTACGTTTGCCCGACAAGCTAACGACTAGCGTTAGTCCTCAGTCCTGCTCGTGCTGCTGCTGCTGAGATTATTATTTTGGGCCCGTCTCTTCTTCTTTACTTTACTTTCCCTCTAGTTTAAAATAGGCCTTTTAAATCATTACTGCCATCTACTGACCACAACATCGCCTACAATATATCTGAAGTTTGAAAACAATAGATTGTATGTAAAAGGTTTACAAGGTTTAATGTTGTGGATCCTTAATTGTAGTTTTGTTCGTTGTTGTACATTTGAAGGATCGTTAATGTAATCATTGTTTTTCAAGAAAGATTTTGTGTAATCATTCACGCATTCAATCATTTAGTGTAAATTAAATAGGTTTCTTTCTTTCTTTCTTTCTTTCTTTCTTTCTTATTCCTTTAATCATGTGACCCCCCCCCCCCCTCAGATTCATCTTGGGTTGTCCTGACCTCCATTTGGGGGCCATCACTGACATCAATGATAATACCTGCAAAATACAACATTTACCAAACATTTTGTGTTGTTTTTACCAGCTCTTAACTTTGTTGAAATCTGACACTGGTTTCAATAGTGAATAGTGATCATGGGAGAATTTAAGGCCTCTGCACTATGTGGCCTATATCAGGAAATTTTGGAGTTGAAGTTCCCAACATCACACTGTCCATCTGGTTAATTTTTCAATAGATGCTATAATTTTCCACATTCCTATAAATCAATTAAATGACTACAGGACAGCAACAAAGTTAAATCCTCTATCTTATAATACTCAAGAACACAGGGCGGCAGCAGTGCACGCTATTCACTTTACCCATGTAACTGAGACTGAATTCACTTAAAGGGGCGCTACATCAATTTACCACATGAAGTCCAGTTTATTCATCATGGTTAGTCCCACTCATCCTCTCTGTGTGAAAACTGTGAAAAAAAATGAATTATGTCTTCTGCAGCTCTGAAGGAGCCTGGTCAAGACTGAGAGTAACCCTAATGATGTCATAGTGATGTCATCAGTTTTATCTCAGCTTGCATTTTCAGGCAACAAATTTATGACAGAAGGCCTGCATTACAAACCAGGGTTGTGGAGTTTGAAAGATGTGGGTGTTTACCAGGAAGAGGGGGACTAATAAAAGACACTACCGAGTTGCATCATAGGAAATGTAGGTATTAGAGCTAGACCAATACAATGGGCAGAAAGTCAGGATGTCCAGCCTCTACTACATTGAGCTCAATACATTTTTTTTTCTTTGACTCTCACAAGTCCCCCAACTTTATTGGACTGCAATCTAACCATTGAAGACCTGAACAAAACAATTACAGTTTAAGTGTTGAGCAGAAAAGTGTGTTTGCTGCTGTTGACCTGGTATCCAATAATAGTTATTTAATAATTAATAATGATGATAAGAGAAAAAAAAAACCTTACTCATTTGATTGTGAGAGGCACAAGAGAGGACAGGAAGAGGTGACAGTGGTTAAACATAGCTGCTCATTTACAATTTTCCTTTAAAAACTGTGACAAACATGCCTTCAAAACCTAATGGTGGTGACTCAGGTGATAATCATCTTGTTCAATCAGAACACTAGAAACAAGGTGGTGGTCAAAATGTTGGGTGTACCCCCTCTAAACTGGGTCAATCAAATCAAAACAATAATCACACTATATGTGGATTGTGAGACAATGTCTTCCTGGGTGCAGACATGTGAAAGGCCCTTTTTGTAGTTGTTTTTTTGTCTCTTTGTGGTTATTTTGCCAACCATGCTATGAACAGAAAAAATATTCCGTACATACAGACAATCAAAAGCTATTTAAAGGGACATGTTTTGTCTCCGTAGATCAGGATATCCTCCCCTCCCAACTGAGTGATTATTTCCAATGTTGCCATCAAGATACACATTAGGAAAATTATCTACTTATAATAATTAATATGTATTTTCTAGTAAAAGAATTTTAGCTCAAATCCAGTCTTTCTATCCAAATCCTGAGCAGATGACTTTATAGTTACTGTATGGTCAACAGAGCACACACACAGTATATTAATTTGTGGAGCATGTGGCCTGTACTACATGGACCTCATCAGAAGGCAGACCTTGCCTGATTGGTTGGTTGGAAAAACATTTAATGGACTGGTGCTTTAGGGCAGTTAGAGGCTATTGGCTGGGATGCATTAGGGGCTGAGAGGATGCTTTCTCCCTGTGCTCTTTTTAGGTTTTTTTTAAATTTAGTTGACATTTATTTTTTTTATTTATTTTTCAGTGTTTATATTTAATCTTTTTTTTTTATCATTTCTGTGTTTTATTTCTTTTTTATGACTATATATTATAATATATGATAATAACATTTTATTATGATTTAGTTTGGGTATATATTCACTGAGTTTAATGCGCTTATATATTGCTTGTCTCTTGGTGTAGCCTTATTTTATAGGCCCATTTATGTCCTCAGCCAGCTATATCCTTATGCTCATCCTGTTTTGACCATTCTGACATACTGGATGTATTTCAGACTCTGCTACTTGCTGTTGTATGGTAAACACATGACCAGCCAAATTACAAACAACTGAGTCATTCCTGGTATGTGGGTTCATTTGTTGTCCCAGTGAAATACAGTATCTCTTCATGTATGTCAAAAATGAATTCCAAAAACTTATGACAAGCAAGGCCATAAAAGCTTGAGTCAGGCACAAATGGCTCAGATTTGATATTTAAATTTTTTTTTCCCAAAAAATCAATCAACAAAATAAAAAAAATAAAATCTCAGTATGAAAGTTGCTTTGTTTTCCTTCCTCTCTTACCAAATAATTAGTTGAGACAGTGGTTCACAAAGGCATGGTGGGTTATACAGCTGTACTGTGCTCTACTAACCTTCAGGTGACGCAGTGGCTGACTTTATTTATAACATAATAGTCTTTATTTATAGTGTAATGGAGATTAGCTGATACGAGGTTCGTGGTATTGAAAGTGCAGGAGAGCACAGTGGTGACAAGGGGCTGCCGGCTCAGTTCAGGTCACTGCAGACTGGTTGAAGCTGGTCCAGTGAGTTGTTTACTGGTCTGTCTGCGTGCTAAAAGGTTAATCACGCTGTGTTCTGAAGAAGCTGTTTTTAGCATTGGTCAAAGAAAGCAGTTGGTGAAAGCAGCCTCTCTTTTTTTTTTTTCAGAAAATGCACAAATCTAAACTTTTAATTGCAGCAGAAACAGAATTTAAATGTATTATTGCCTTTAATCTCTTCAACACCAGTAACACATATACACTGTGAGCAGTTTGATATATATGATATGATATATATATCACCAAATATCACCAAAATATTTACATGTGATTAAATTATTATCAAATATTAAAAGATGAAATGGACACACTAAAACTTCACACACAAGGTCAATTTCAATTTTAAATTTATGGCCACTTTAGTATCTGGAAATGTGAAATCCTGTAAATTGTGGAAAATATGTCATAGGTCAAAAGTGCAGACCATTTTAAGGTCTTTTGTAAACAAGGCACTCCTGAGCCTGGTTTACAATAACCAACTCAGGGGGGAACTTAACACATGTAATATGAAATCAATGTAACTTTCTACAGTAATGTCTGCAAAGTACTCAGAGACACACAAAGACAAACAGGAAACGCAGAAGTATATAGGAGAAATACTGGTGCTACATGAAGAGGATTCCATTTCTGGGAAACATAGTGGACACAGTTTTGCATGGTCAACCGCGTGAATTGACGTAAGCTTGCTGGGGCCACGACCTGGAGCTGCAGTGGAAAGTCACATGTACAGAGGCATGCACACTCCCTCCTCTAACACTTTCTGTCCAGCACCCAATCCCAGTCCCTTCTTTGGGTGCTGCTAGTTTGCTTGAACAGATGCTAATGGCTGAATGATTGCATACAGATGCTATGTGTATCCACCCACCCTGTTCATTGAGTGGATTGGCTGA
Organism: Seriola lalandi dorsalis; assembly: GCF_002814215.2. Lineage (NCBI taxonomy): Eukaryota > Metazoa > Chordata > Actinopteri > Carangiformes > Carangidae > Seriola > Seriola lalandi. The sequence continues at coordinate 1,338,972 of NW_019524809.1, forward strand.
GAAGCATGGCGGTTCCTTAGTCTAGAACATTTTGTGACTTTATTACTTGCAGGGAGGAGGGATGAGGGAATTCCTAAAGCTCCTAAACTAGTTTTGCATTTGGTAATGGGCAGGGGCTCTAACACTTTAAGGATGTAGAGCAAATGTCATCCACTACAGAGCTCTTGTCAGCCAGTCAAATGCCCCATGAAAAGATTTAGAGAATCCTGACAGGCCTGCAGTATCAGCCAATAGAAACATGAGGTCTGCTTATGACGTGAGTGTTGTTATATGAGCTGATATCTGCATACGTCAAAGTTGAAATTTTATGTAAACTCCAAGCCGTGGAGTTTGAACTGCACATATTCATGATATATTCATATTGTCAGCCAGTAAAATTAACTCCGAAATTATCCATGAAACAATTGACCTGTTCTAAATGTTAATACTGTATGTGCTCATAGAGTATGGGTCAGGAGCACACCACCACCATGAGACTGTTATAGGAGCAGATCAACAAGTGCTCAAATATCTGTCTGCGTCTCACAGACTCTGGTAAACATGAGATTCACATAACAGGTGTGTGCAGCTTGTCAGGCTGCCCAGTAGTCATGTGCCGAAGGTGCCTATAAATTCAGGAGCTTCTTCGTCACTGAAACAGTGAGCACACAGCATGACTTGAAGACACTAAAGGGACTTACTACTACTAGGATTCTATATTCCTTGCACTGTGCTGGATTATCCCTTTAAAACATTTAAGGTAAACTAACAGTGATTCTTAAAAAGGAATCATGCAACTTTTCATGGGTTCAGACTCCACTTATGTTACGTGATATTTAAATAGAGATTTGTATTTTTACCAATAAATATTTGTCATATTAAATATTTGTTTAAAATCCATATTTTTGCATGTGTATCACCTGTATCTGTGAGGTATGATGTATTAATCAGACATAACAATGATAAAACCATTGATGACATACTTTACATGAAACCAACATGTGAAATTCTTCTTGGATCACATGTTAGTGATAACTAAATGCTTGTTGTTTTTTTTTTCAGTGAGTGGTGGTATGCTGGCTGGCTCACTTCAAATAGAGTTTATGGCCAAAGGCATTTCCACAACAGAACCATTTCCAAACACTAGTGTTCTTCTCGAGAAAACTTGAAACTCTTCTTTTACAGGTATGCACAATGTTTTAGCATGGACACTTAAAATAGTACTAATACACCCAATGCACAAAATATTACTTGTACTCTCAGATTTTTCTTCAGTTAGATGTTATAATCAGAACAAACAAAAGTGATTAAATGTGAGGAGATATGAAGAGTTATATTCTGTGTGTCTTGCTGAGCTGAGTAATGATTTTTTATTGGTGTGTTTAGTGTATGACGTGTGACGTACACAGAGGTCTAGGGTAAATAGCATTAAGAGTAAATTTTTCCATTTGTGTCATGAAAGCAGGTGTAGAAATGGTTGGCACGAAACCCAAAGACATGGTGCCCTCTGCCGCAGTCAAGTTCTTCGGAGCAGGCACTGCGGCCTGCATTGCTGACCTCGTCACCTTTCCACTGGATACTGCCAAAGTCAGGCTACAGGTTAGATTCACAGAGTTTATGAGGGCTTTACACATTTTGACTTTAAATTTTGTTCCAAATATCTGTGTTTTTAACCTGTTGCTAACAAGTTTTGGATGTCATCCTATTTCCCAGATTCAGGGGGAGGCTGTTAAAGCTGAAGGGGCCAGCACAGTGAAGTATCGTGGAGTGTTTGGCACCATCACCACCATGGTGCGCACAGAAGGGCCCAGGAGTCTTTACAATGGACTGGTGGCAGGACTCCAGAGGCAGATGAGCTTCGCCTCTGTTCGAATTGGTCTTTATGACTCCATGAAGCAATTCTACACACGAGGCACCGAGAGTGCGTTTCATAACTTAGTATCCCTGTGTTATATGAACAAGGTTGTTTCTCTCCTGCTGCCTCATTGTGACTGACACAAACTTTGTTCCACAGGTGCTGGGATTGTTACTCGGCTCATGGCGGGCTGCACCACAGGAGCCATGGCTGTAGCTTTTGCACAACCAACAGATGTGGTGAAGGTGCGTTTCCAAGCCCAGGTGCGACTCGCTGATGGTGGGAGGAGATACAACGGCACCCTGGATGCCTACAGGACGATTGCACGAGATGAGGGATTAAGGGGCCTTTGGAAAGGTACTTGCCATTTTTACTTCAAATAAAAATAATTGCATTGTATTAACTTACCATGAAAATTGCTTCCACTGGTTGTTAAACCATCCTCTGCTTTCTTCCAGGCTGCATGCCCAACATCACCCGTAATGCCATTGTAAACTGTGCAGAGCTGGTGACCTATGACATGATCAAAGAACTCATCCTGAAGTATGACCTAATGACAGGTGAGGCCAAAAATACCCCAAAACAAATTACTGTAGAAATTGCAGCGCTACAGCTTCTTACACGTACAGTTTCAAATGACAAAATGAATGTGAAGAATGTGACTTTGCTTCTGTTCCCGTACAGACAACCTGCCGTGCCACTTCACAGCAGCCTTTGGTGCAGGCTTCTGCACAACAGTTGTGGCTTCTCCTGTGGATGTAGTAAAAACACGGTTCATGAACTCAGGTGCTGGTCAGTACAGCAGTGCGATCAACTGTGCCTTCACCATGCTGACAAATGAAGGACACTCAGCGTTCTATAAAGGGTAAACATACGCTAACACAACAGTGAACCACACAAGATTAAAAAAAACCTGTTTGCCACACTTGCTTACTTTTCTTTCATTTGTCTCCTTTAGGTTCATGCCTTCTTTCTTGCGACTGGGGTCCTGGAACATTGTGATGTTTGTGACATATGAACAAATTAAACGGGGTATGACCAGGGCACAACAGTACTGGGAGTCTCCATTTTGATCTCCGCTCGCCAGACGCAATGCACTCGCCTTCACCATGATGCAGTGGTGACTTGTATTTGGAAAAGCAGAGGTCCAAGTGGAGGTGCAACAGAGCTTCAAATGATTTCGGGGTCAGAGATGGACTTCATGTGGTTGGGTGACTCTGTGGGCATTGTTATAATAGCAGAACGATTTAATGATTCAAGTTTAAAGACACTGTGCATTGTAATGGTGAGCGCCTCCATTACAAAAGATATTTATTCAGGTGTAGAAGACGGATGTGAAAGGCTAATTCCATGAGGTTATGGTTGATCTTGTTTTCACATAGATACTGAAGCCTTGTTCAGCTGGCTGTTCACTTTGAAGGTGGAGTTTCATGTTTACAAGAAGGAACTGGAAGCTCGTATGAATAATGTTACAGGCAGGTTAGGGAAGATTTTCCATGAAAGCAATGGACAGACTGAATCTGGCACCACAGACCTAAACTGTGATCACTTTATGTCCCTTACTTTGTCTTCTGTATTGTAGATTGTTTACAATGTTTACCATTATTTGTGGTGCATGTGGTCAGTGTTTTTATAGGTTTATCTACAGTATGTGCTGCTTATTGTAAATAGCATGATTTATTGCTGGTCAATAATTCATATGAATAGAATGGAAGATGTTGTAGATAATGATAAATAATGCTAAAATGAATTAATAAAATGCCACTTTTTAAAATCTGAACTCTATCTTTTATTTATCAATCTTTTACAGTTTAAATAGGGGGATTAAATAGAGGGGAAAAAGTGGGGTGAAATAGAAATATATCAGGCTGCTTGATAAAATGGTGGAAGCATCTTGGGATTTAAGCGGGACAGTGCTCAGTATTTACATTTCTTTGTGAATCAGAAATCAGTATTATATATCATCTCAAAGGCAAATGTGACACTTAAACTGGATTTACTTCTTACTTATAATTTGATGATAAATGTAAGATGAGGGTCCCACTTGGTCCCATTGAACCAGTACAGTTAGACTTATTTCCTCCTATCAGACATATGGTGCCATCTTCTTTGACATATCTGTCGAAAAAGAAAAATCAGTGGCTACTTTAAGAATAGAGAAAAGGTGTTCACAAGGGAAAACAGTGGCTGATATAAATACACTCATCTGAACATCTCAGCAGCTGGTGCCCTGAGAGCAGAGCTGTGAGTTAACTTTAACTGACAGAAAGAAAGCAATGTTTTCTGTTAGCAATGGGCCTTTGAATATTCATTGGTCCTGGAATATTTCCAGAATCGCCTGCTCCTGATGCTCGGTATTATACTTGGGTCAGTCAGAAGTATAGAGTTACATGGCCTTAATACAGCTGCACATGATGTAGGACAACATGTTCCCAAGAATTCATTCATGACATTGCGGTTTACAAATATTTTATATGATAAGACTATGTTTGTACAATGAAACCAACCTCTAACTAATAATACCACATTGCTTTACAGGGCCTTATCAAGGAAACATGGTTGCGTTCATACACAACTATTCACGTTTACAATACAATTCAGTTTGTGAATTTATTTTCAAAATTACTTTTCAGTGTAGTACTTCATGAATGAGTGCAGGAACAACAGGCCGTGGGACAAATTTGAACAAAAAGCTGTGGTAAGATGTTAATGGGTCTGAACATGCAGATCTGATTAGGTGTTCAGTGTACTTCGTGTTCTTGTATTTTCACCACGACTCAGCACTTAACTCTGCATGTGGCTCAGAAGGTCGAGCAGGTCATCCCCAAATCTGAGGGTTGGTGGTTTGATGCCCGGGGACAAGCTACTGAACCCCACGTTGACCCTCAGTGTGTGGGTATGATGTATGCATATGTGTGTGAATGTAGCATGTATTGTAAAGTACTTTGAGTGGTCTCTAAGACTAGAAAAACACTATATAAGTGCAGTCCTAGAAAGTCCAATTTTGTAATGCAACATTTTATTTTCACAAAATACTCAGCTCTCAATATATTCAGCATGTACATCACAACTGTGGGTTTTAATGTTTGTTGTTACGTGTTGTTGGTCTGAGGACACAATACAGAGGAAGCTTGATTATGAAGTCAGGAAGACAAAGAGGGAGCAGACAAATACAGCCACAGGCTGCTTGTCACACAGACAGGTTTACAGTCTACTCATGGGATCAGCAGGCAGCCCATGTAGATAGACTGGGGGTGGGGCCCTACCAGCAACACATGCCATGCCGTGATGTAACAGCATCATGGCAATATTTAAAGAGGCAGCTCTCTTCACAACACCACTGCATCCTGTCCATTCATCTGCTCAAACTCAGCAACTCATTTGGGTGCTCTAACCTTTTACCAGGCAATTCCACAAATCAAATCACAGTACAATCAAAATCTTTAAAATTGTTTTCTTTCTGGAAAATTTGAATTTTTACCATTACTTTGTTACATTACTGTGTTGTTATTTTTTATTTCTGTTTTCCCAGGATTTGGAGTATGATTTTAAGGCTCATTACTTTTGAAAAGTCTTCTATGGAAAAACAAGGAAACCAATTCATAGCTGGGACCAAGTTCAGCCAGAGGGACACCTTTAGAGAATCCTGATCTCTAGTTTCTGTCTGAAAACACATGCAAAAAGGTAAGAACGAGCCAAAGTTCAGACTTCAGTGTGACGATGTAGAATTAAATGAGAGAAATCATTTTTTTGTGCTGTTGAATTTGCAAGGGCTTTGTTTTTCTGCTGATGCAAACCTTTCCTGTCTGAACAGAATGTACCGAACAGCTGTTTTTTGTTTAGCGTCAGTAAAAACTCTCCTTTTGCTTAATTGGGGTCTTACATGAACCGCCCATAGGTATCATAGTGTACAGATTCAGAGACATAGAAAAAAACAAAAAACCCAAACAAACTCCTAAATAAAAAAAATTCTATTATGTGGCATTTTGTGATTCAAATGTACCAGCTTGTGTTCTGGGTCTATGTTTTCAGATTACGGAGGAGCTCCAATCCACATTAATCAGCCACACTTCAATCCTTACATTGATCAAAATAATCCTGGAAAATGGCTGGATTTGGACCTGCATATGTGGCCCCATCAGCAGCTGTTAAATTTGTAGGCGCAGGAACTTCAGCCTGTATTGCTGACCTGCTTACCTTTCCCCTGGACACAGCCAAAGTGCGACTGCAGGTAAAAAAAAAAAAGAAGCTTTTTGCGAAGTTAACTTCCCATCAAAACATCAAATTCATATTTTGCATGTGCACATATTTGAATATAGTGTAGGTAAAATATAATTTTGATAAATGCATTTCTTAGTGCTTAAAAAAATGAAAAAGCTGCCTAACGTATATTGAAGTCCTCCATTATCTTTTATCCTGCACAGATCCAAGGGGAGGCCAGAGCCTCAGCAGCTGCAGGGAAAGGGTCTGCAGTGAAGTATAGTGGAGTGTTTGGCACCATCACCACCATGGTGCGTACAGAGGGGCCCAAGAGTCTTTACAGTGGACTGGTGGCAGGGCTCCAGAGGCAGATGAGCTTTGCCTCTGTCCGCATTGGTCTCTACGACTCTGTAAAACAGTTCTACGCTAAAGGCTCCGATCGTGAGTATCCATTAATGTATTATAACTATTAGTCTAGTTGAGGGCGTTCTGCACCAATCACCTCCCTCCTCTCTGGTTCAGATGTAGGCATCGGCACTCGGCTGCTTGCGGGATGTACCACAGGTGCCATGGCGGTTGCTTTTGCTCAGCCCACAGATGTGGTTAAAGTCCGCTTCCAGGCACAGGCCAGGTCCTCTGGGCACGCCAGACGCTACTGTAGCACCATTCATGCTTACAAGACCATTGCTAAGGAGGAAGGCATTCGTGGTCTATGGAAAGGTAGCTTGAGCTTAAAATGGTTCTGTAGGTTTTGAAGGTTATCCTAAAATTTCTTGTGATAAAGGTTTTAATGTACTTATATTACTCTGTCATACAGGTACAGCTCCAAACATTGCACGTAATGCAATTGTCAATTGCACAGAACTGGTGACGTATGACCTCATCAAGGATACGCTTCTTCAGTCCACTCCCCTGACAGGTATAACAATGGCTGCACCAACATGATCCAGTGGCATGAAATAAAGCGTGAGTGTTTTCCTTCCTGGAGTCATAACCTTCAGCCTTTACTGTACAGACAATCTGCCCTGCCACTTTGTGTCAGCCTTTGGTGCGGGGTTATGCACAACAGTCATTGCCTCTCCAGTTGATGTGGTGAAGACAAGATATATGAACTCTGCTTTTGGCCAGTACAGCAGTGTCCTCAACTGTGCCTCTGCAATGATGACCAAAGAAGGACTGCTTGCCTTTTATAAAGGGTAAGCATCGACTACATCGATAAAAATTTTAATGGTTAATGAGGACGTAAATTAAACATTTATATAGGAAGGTGAGGAGATCAATGACTGTAAACAAAATGACAGCTATTAATATGAACATGGATGGCAATCAATCACACTATTTTTTTGTTTTTCTGGTCTTGAGGTTCATCCCATCTTTCTTACGCCTGGGCTCCTGGAACGTGGTGATGTTTGTAACATATGAGCAGCTGAAACGGGCCATGATGGCAGCGAATCACAACTGCACAACTATACTGTAATCATTATAGGCTGGCAGAGGGCTGATGTGATAGCACAGCGATGTTGTTTACACATTTCTTTACTTTTTGTTGCCTCCTAGTATATATTTCAACTCTTATCAAAGTTATACAAATTGTGTTTAAACTGACGATTACATACATTTAATAGTTTAGCAACACATGTATTAAAATGTGATCAATATTCACTGCTGTGATATTTATTTTAGAGCTTGTTTGATCAGATGCTTTCTCTCAGCCGAGAGCTTGTCTGGGAACTGGATATCAAAAGTAATGATGAGATTTCCTCTCTGTGAAGCATCCTGGGACAGCGGCATTCCCTCTTCAGTCACCACTTTTTTGTACGTAGGGCTGATGACAAACAAATCAGAGACAGGAAAATGGTAACTGATGCAGATGAAGCATGAACCATAACAAAACATATCCTTCTAGAAATGTCCCTCTTTAACTGTAGAGGTGAAATAAAGAGTCTGAATTTCTTATGATAATCTCTCCCTGTTACAATTATTCATTCATCTTTTAGTGAGTATCCGAGATTAATGTCAAAATACAGTATTACACATGAATGTTATTTATTATTCCACTTTTGCCCCAATATAGGAAATCACTTACTGCACAAGGTCACTGATGGGAATATTGAGCAGCCTGCCATCTAGTGTCTCCACATCCACAGAGAAGCCAGTCAAGGCCTGTTGTAAAGTTTTTTACTTCAGCGGTTATTCTGCTTAATCTAAATCTTTAAGTTTGAAATCCTCTTTAACGTGACTCACCATCTCCAGAGAGATCTGGGCCTTGTAGATCAGGTCATTGAGTTGTCTTACGAACATAGGATGACTCTTCTGTCGCACTATGAACACAATATCTGCAGGGATGCTGTTTGGTCCCTAAAAATAAAATACATTAAGATGATTACATTATAGTCAGGCCCTTTCGCTAAGAGACAGTTTAACTTAATAACGTACAGTTTGATAAAGAATAGCTGTGCACATATTTTCATTTGACTAGAACTAATCAGATCATTACACATAAAGCGTACTTGACGACAATCATATAACCACATCTGAGCTACCTGACAAAGATCTACTCAGAGAAAGAGCTCAACATAGGGTCATTGAGTTTGAGTTTGTAAATTGATGTTCACAAATAATTCCAAAGTTTGTAGTTGTAATTCAACCTTTGTAAACCTGTAAAATAAATCTGCATGAAATGAAATTCAATTACTGGATGTGTAGAAATGATTTGTATTTGTAGGAAAAAATGACATATATCTGTACATTTCAAAACTGTCCACTGCATTCTGTGGTCACCATTTTTTACAATTACAATAGGTTTAGAGAAAAAAAAGCATGAAATTTAAAATTGTAGTATGAAATAATACATTCAGATGTATGATAAAAAATTAATTCAGTATTAAGCAAGTTAATAATTCTCTTATGATTGATCCAATATTATCCAAAGCATTACCCTTCTCCAACAGAGAAGCCTACAAGTGTTATTATTTTGACTTTCTTTATGCTCATGAATATCCAATATACATTTCCACAATGTTGCATTATTATAATGTCAGTAAAAATGTTCTTCATGTACTTTGAACCCAAACTTTTCAGTTTGAGGAATATATTTTGTGTTTCTCATCCATAATTATACATATTGGTATATTTGTCACTGGCTAGACTTCCTTCTAAAGCTTATAGCACACTAAAAGCTTGGATTATCTATAATGAAACAATGGAGTATTGGGTAAATAAACACCAGGGACAGCGCCACAAACCAAAACTCAGATCTTAACAAAGATTCTTGAGAGAAGTTTTGCATAAAGCAAGGAAATAAAGACACAGTGGGGACTATCACCAAAACTTTACCTTGTTTTAATCAGAATTACTCATCCTAACCTCAACCATGACAACATATGTCAACAAACCATTTCAAGTCACATGTTAGCAGCTCTTTTTCTGACGAAGATAGTGTTGAGTAGGAAGACCAGTAGTAACAACAGGTCAAATCCCTTTTACAGTATTACAGTATAAATCCCTGCACAAAAGTCGCTTTTCATTGGCACCAGGTTAAGTGCCTATAGGTCTTCTTCAATCTGATTAAAGTCATATTGATGATGAACTATAAGACTGTTGAAATAACCACATGCAAGTAAGATAAATGGTTTAACAGGATAAAAATAAAACATACAGAATGATGAGTTCACTCTCCTAAGACATTGCTATAGGCATCAGACTGGTTGAATTGTTAGTGACAATTACTACAGCTGTCTGAAATATCAACAAAAAATATGTATCGCTCTTACCTGATCTCCCTCTTTGGAAAAAATTATTCTTGTGCCTTCTTTCCATCCAGGCTTAACATTTATAGACAGGATCTTGTCTTTGATACTGGATGTGTATCCATCCTCATTCATAATCTGTTGAACAAATAAGGCAAAAAATAATACATTTATTTCACTTTCAGTGTGATTTCTTCAATATAAATATTTTTTTTATGCAAAGTAATTTCAAACCTCTCGAGTTGTTGTTGTATGAACTGTATGAATGATTTGGCCAGTGAAAAACTGGGATGAGAAAAGATAGTTATCTCACGTACAGATGTTCTTACCCTGCGAGATATTTTTATCTTTTTTGTGCATCCATGGAAGAGATCATCCAGGGACAAATGAAGATCTCTCTCTATTGGG